>NC_081353.1:63401973-63511263 GCF_029784015.1 Lycium ferocissimum
TGAAAACCCAAAAAAAGTCAAAACCCAACATAAATGATCCCCAGAATCGCTACAAATCCAATATGACATAATTAGTCTACTTTCTTCATAAAGCAATAACTCCAACTAACTTCACATTTCAAACCAACATTGACCTTTTCATATTCATCAACCCAACAAGATCATTTGGAAACCTTCCATATCATTTTACGAAATAATATACAAAATATACAAGTTTTCCACAAAATCATAATCCACTCAAAACCTCCAAATTTCAACATAAACTTCCAAGACATATTTTTACTTTTCAATTCCAGTAACAACTATCATGATTTGCATCTTACAACATCATTCTCATGATTACATAACTATATAAAATCGCATACTTTCCGACAACAACTTAACAACCAATTCTTCAAGTTAACTTAAACCATTATTCTTCCATTTTCATCACAAGACTTCAACAACACAATTGACATACTAAATAATTTAATTAACTTTCATTTCATACCAAACACCCCATTTTACCTTCCATAATTTCCAGAAAACTTCCGTCAATTCATTCTACTTTCCATTTCCAACATGAATTTCCATCATAACCACAACTAGAACATAATATAAAGTCCAACACACCTTACTTATATAATCATTCACACTCACGGCTACAACACACTTAAACACCTACACGGCTAACACACACACCATCACAATTCCATGATTTCCATTCAATTCCATACACTATAATCATGCATATATCTTCCATAACATAAAAGAGAACATGAAATTCTTACCTTTTTCCAATTCTTTCTACTTGCCAAAAGAAACACTCCCTTGCCAAGATAATTATATCCCTTGTAGAGCACTTTGCACTTACTATGAATATAGGAAAATCTCAATTTTTGAATCAAGGTTGAAGGGCTAGAAATTTTTTTTTCTTTCCTTTTTCTTTCTTTTTTCTCCTTGGCCGTGCTCCCCTCTTTTTATTTCTCTTGATTTTTCTTTGTTTTTCTTGAAACTTCATGAAGCCACTCTCTCTTATATGCATATTAATCACATGCAAAATTAATTAATTTGCATGGACTTGGCATCGTGGCCGGTTGAGCCTCCCCTGGGCCTTTGTTTTCTTATTTTTTGCCCAATTCATTAAAATCTCGTTTTGTAATTTCCGAAACACATTTCCAAAATTCCAATTTTGCCCTTACGCCTTTTCAACGTTTCGCATTCAGCTTCCATATCCACACACCTACTAAAAAAAAATTCAAACATGGCCTCCTTTCTCATAATTCACAATTATTTCGAATTTTTCGATTATGCAAAAAGACGGGATATAACACTGTCGCCCCGCCAGAGCATAAATACGGTCTTTGAGGACTACTAGAACCGGGCGCTCCCCCTCTGCCAATGCGGCGCGGCGCGGGCCTTGAACCAGAGGGCGTATAGCTAATGAAGACCCAGCTGCTGACCACGAGGGGGGCGGAACCTACCCTGCACACGATCGAGGGGCGATCATGCATGATATGGCTTTGGCCCAGGCCGCATGTATAGCAAACATCGAACCGATCGACCTTTGGCCCCAATGTAATTTCCTGTACTGAGAACATCATGGTATGGGCGATCTTGCCTGGCCTATGTCGCCTCTGTAATGGGAACCTGAAGCTCTCAAACTCTAACTCGGCCCGGAGTGAATAGATCTATCAAATCTCTGGCCCGTAAATCATGGAGGCGCACTAGTCATGGCATGGCTTGAATGCCTAGAAAAATACTGTCTTTTCCCTCCTCTAAACTCACTAGTCGGACCCAAAGATCTAGCCCTCTTGCTATATGCTCTATCATGATCACACTCACTTTTTTGTTGTTGTTGGCTTTCCTCCAAATTATGGGCATGAGCTTGAATGCGAGAAATGTCCATACCATCTTGAAGTGATGCAGTCAAGCACTCATCCATCAAGTGTGGCCCTAATCTACTCAAAAACTGGTTCACTCGATTACCCATATCCGCTACCATGGCCGGAGCATACCTAGCCAAAGAACTGAAGCGGAGACTATACTCTAAGGCACTCATACTTCCTTGCCGAAAATTTTAAAACTTATCGGCTCTAGCCCGCCAAACCTCTGGCGGCAAGTAATGTCGAAGGAAAGCATCAACAAATTCTTGCCATATCGGGGGAGGTGCATTGACTCCCCTAGAAGACATCCAAATCATATACCAATGAATCGCAACATCCCGTAGTCTATAGGAGGCCAATTCTACCGATTTGATGTAGGAAGCATGCACAACCGAAGTGTCCTCAAAATTCCATCAACAAAGCTTTGAGAGTCCTCATCCGGCTTTGACCCAAAGAATTTCGGAGGGTTCAAGCTAGTAAAATCATGGGCTCTTGCACTAACCGCCCTATCACCATGACCCATACCTTGCCGCTGGGCCTGAGCAATAACTAACTAAGTCAGCAAATGAATGGCCTCTTTCATCTCTTGGCCCGTAGCATCTGGTGGAGGAACTGGGTGTTATATCTTGTATTTCGTACATTGGGACAATCTAGGTTAACTATGATACGTTAGGGACAAAGCCATTCCGGGATGCGAAGTCAGGATTTTTGACCTTCGGTTTTGTTTTGAGACATAACTTGTGCATGAATTTGTTGGCATGGAACACTTAGGAAATTTGGGACCAAAAATGGAATTTGTGAAAGTTGGAAATCATGCAAAAAAATGCCATGTTGGCCGTGTGGCTTGAAGAGGGCCCACACAACTTGTGGACAATTTTAATTGCTCCAACACATGTGTGTGGGCCATGGACACATGTATAAGTATTACTAGTATGCAAAAGATGACTACTAGCTCATTCTTCATCATCCAACACTTAGAAAAAAAAAGACAAGAAGTTGAAGAGCACAAGGAGGCTCTCGGCCAAAAACCTTAAAAATTGAAGTTCAATTCAAGCCATCCCAAAATTATTTTCTTGATACAAATCCACTAATTTGAGGTCCCTAAGTAACGTAGAAGTGTTGTTCGGGTCATCCAACCATTCGTTGTGTCAATTGCAAACCCTAGGCAAATTGGGGAGTTGAAGAAGAAAGGTGAGATTTAATTATGTTTTATGTGTTATAAAGGTTGTATGCATGTTGTAGTATGTTAAAATGGATGAAAATCATGAGATATGGCATGTTGGGGTTGAGGTTGTGTGTGTAGTGTATGGCCGTGTGTGTGTGTTGTGTTATGTTGTGTTGAAATAATGAATTAAAGTTCAGTTAGCATGTTGTGAGTGTTGTAGAGTGAAGAAATGGATGAGAATCATCAATATGTATATATGTAGTGTTGGCCGAAAATGGGCCATATTATGTGACAAGGAATGGATTAATGTTAATTAGTATCTTGGTAGTTGTCGTTATGAATTCTATGTTGGAAATGAGAGTTTAATGACTCAAGATTGATGTTGTAATTGTATGGGCTGATTTGGAGAATCATGTGTATTTAATGTAATTTTTATATTTAAGAGAATGACATTGTTAGAATGTGGATTGTTGGTGCAAATCATGATTTGGAAGTGAGGGATGGATTGTAGTTGTGTTCTCGGGTTGGGGGTTGTTTTCGGGTGAGTTGGAGTATTATTTGGGATGTTTGAAATGTTGTATGAATTGCTTAAAACGTCTTTGAATATTGTTGGTATGGGTTCGGGTTAGTATTTGAATGTATAAGCGTTGATGTTGGCTTGAATGTAAGCCGTTGAGTTGAAAGTATTGAATGTTGTCGAATGATATAAAAGAGAGTTATTAATGCTATATTGCCTTTCAGATTGGTTATTGATGTTACTAGGTTGGTTGTTGGTGTTGTTGTTGTTGATTTGGCCGAGTTAAATTCTCGGGGTTAGTCTATTTACAGGGGAAGTGCTGCCCAAATTTTCGTAGAATTATGTGTTAGTTTGGAAATGAACTCCTAAATGTCTATAGTAACGTTGGTATTTAATGATATTGTGTAGATTTTGGAGAGCCCCAGGGTTGAGTTTGGAGTGACTTGGAGAGTGGACGAGATATGTAAAGCTCAATCCTTCCTTCTTTGGCATGCCTTAGTCGTAAATAGGCTATGACACGAGCCTCGAGGAAATTCTACTCTCGCGATCCAACCATGTCTGTGATTCTTATTTGTTTCTTGGTCTTCGTATGCTTGATAAGATGAAATATTGGCCCTTATGTCTTTTGTATGACTAAGTTTCAAAAGTTGCATAAAAGTTTGGTTATTAAAAGAATTTTGTTCCTAAATGATTCTGAAAACTACGAAAGTCCGTAACTTTCACAGACAGAACCGGATCGCTTCCATATGCTCAAAAATGATTCCATGATGTATGATGACTATGTTCTCCATAGGCTGGCCCGGCTCGGGTCGACACCCGTTCGTGGGTCCCGCAACTTTCCTTATGTACTTCTGACGAGTTTTGAAAGGATATGACATGACTAGTATTTCGATTTCAAGTACGATCAGTTTACTTATGTTTTGAGTTTGTAATAATGATTTGGTAATATATGATGACTATGATTTTCGTAGGCGGGCCCGGATTGGGTTGACGCTCGTCCGTGGGTCCCGCGACTTCCTTCTGTATAATTCTGATGGCTTTTGAAAGAATTCAATATGACTATCTTTCCGACCCCCGAATATGATTACTTATTTGTCGGTCGAGTCTGAAACAAGGATTTTTATGTATGTGATTTTGATACGTGACTATGATTTCTGAAGTTCGGTTTGATACGTTCCCGAGTGATATTCGGAAGAAAAATCTGATTTGACTACTGTTTTGGCTTGTAAATGATGGTTCGTTGTGATTACCATATTAAGTCTTTGAAATTGTTTTAAACTGTATTTGGTCACTCATAACTCTGTTCGTGTATTTTGTTGTTACATTTTTCGCCAAGTCCCGGGTCGGTTATGTTATTATGCGCACTATGCTGTATTCTGAAGTATGATGTGTCCGGTTCGCCGAGCCCCTTTCGGCCGGGAACCGTGTATATATTATGGTGTTCTGATGTGTTGGTACACCGAGCCCCTTTCGGCCGTTACGGCGTATATGTGCTACGTTATATGTTATATGTATGGATTACGCAATATGCTCGGTTGGAATCAAAGCGGTGGTGGTGGTGGGGCAAACCCAGTAGTGAGGTAACATTCCACCTTTGGTTTAGGCCAATCCCACATTGGTTTAGGCCAATCCCACATCGGCTAATGGCATCTCATATGATCGACTATGACGTTATGATGTGTTACGGTATGTATATGATGATCATTATACTTGTTTGCCTCGTATCCACGTATGTATGATTTGTATGTCAGACGGAAGCGCTTTGGTATTTCAGTTATTGTGTCTACTTTCTGTACTTCTGTTTCGATCATGAATCAGTTCTGTTTACTGTACCTTCTCGTTTGCATACTCAGTACATATTCCGTGCGACCCCTTTCTTCGGGGGGAGTTTCGCGCCCGCGAGGTACGGATACACATTTTGGTGATCCGCCGGCGTAGGATTTCCGTCCGTTGTTCGGAGTGCTCCCCTTGTTCCGGAGCCTACATTTTGGTATATATACACTTCTGTTGTATTTGTTTATGTTTATTCAGGGGTACGGCGGGGCCCTGTCCCGTCATGTGATTCTGTTGTTCTGTACTAGAGGTCTGTAGACATAGATGTGGGTTATGTACGGTTTGTTCGGACGCATTGTGTGTTGTGTTTGGGGCGGTCCATCCGCGCGCGGCCTTGTTGGTGCCGCGTGTATGTATGCTTTGCTACGTTATGTATATTATGATAGCCTTGCCGGCTTCTGTGCAGTATATATATTTGTATGCGTCAGTTTGGAGCCACGTCTAATACTGATTTATGTACGAGTCGTTTGTATGCCGAATCTGGTTAGCGAGCGCGTATGGGTGCCCAGCTCGGGCACTAGTCACGGCCTACGGGGTTGGGTCGTGAGCGGGGGGTGAGTATCGGAGCGATTCGTCCTCGGAATGTCTACGGAACGTGTCCCGTAGAGTCTTGTTTATCGGTGTGTTGTGCACCACATCTATAAACGAGGAGGCTACGGGCATTTAGGATGTCATCTTTCTTTCGATCTTAGATCGTGCGATAGAGCCGTATTATCGGGATGACCCCTCCCTAACGGATTGTTATGATTTCGGCGATGCCTCCGAGGAAGGCCACCTGCCCGAGAAGGGCAAGTCGCAAAGACGGCGAGACCGGCCGGGCCGGATAGCTACCAGGGCCGTGCCCGGCAGGCGGAGATTGTGCCTCGATGGCTGGTTCGCTGCCGCCATCGTAGGGGTTTGGAGCAGCGACAGCTGCAGGTCAGGGGGCGGCTCCCCCGCCGCCTCCCGGTGTTCGAGTACCCGAGCCTCTGGCTCCTCAGCCAGGGGCGGAGGATCGGGCGATGCGAGATGCGGTCCGGTTATTGACCGAATTGATGGCGGCCCGGAGTTCTTAGGGCACGGATCGGGGGTGATCGTGCGGATAGATATGACGTCGAGGGCCCGTGATTTTTTCTTTGTGGCCCACCGAGTTTTCGGGTCAAAGCCCGCGAGAGGACCCTCGGGGAGTTCATCGACGGATGCGGCGTGCTTTGCGATTGATTAGTGCTTTCGAGACGAGTCGGTTGAGATGGCATCCTATCGGTTGCACGATATAGCGGCTAATTGGTACGAGTCTGGATGTTGTCCGAGAGAGGGGGTGCCCCTCCGACGGTATGGGGCGAGTTTACGAGAGGCCTTCGGCCCATTTTCTACCTCCGGAGGTGGGGCGGGCCGGGGTAGAGGCAGTTCCCCGCTGTTGGGGCGGAGGGCGAGGAGCGTCGGGAGTATAGTCCGGAGTTTGATTCGGCGGCCGGATATGCGCCCGCTTATGTAGGCGATATGACCGACCGGATGCCTTTGGTATGTGATGGGGCTGGATGACTACTTGGTTGACGGTTGTACGGTGATGGCGGCCCCGATCGGGGATGGACATCGCACGGATTCAAGCACGTGCCCGAGGTATGGAGGAGCGACACGGGGGCGTCGGCCGATAGAGATTATGATGGGGGCCGGCCAAGAGGGCTAGATGCGCTCGGGTATTCAGAGAGTCTCGAGGCGGGCGGCCTCGGCGGATAGCAGACACCCTTCCCGGCCAGCACGCAGTACACCCCCGCGGTTCGTCGGCGAAGAGATCGAGGGTGCGGGATATTCGAGGGGCGGAGCGAGCTCCGGGGTTTCGTGCTCACGGTTGGACGGAGGTTCCGGTGGTCGGACGAGGCCGCCCGGACCTGCCGTGTTCCTGCGTGGGAGGCATCACCCTGGGGAGTGTTATCGTGCCACGGGCGCTTGTTTTACTTGTGGCGGTCAGGGTCATTTTAAGAGAGAGTGTCCGTACAGGGGCGGTTCAGGTGGTGCGGCCCCATCGAGTCACCCGGTTCGTCTTCCCCTCGTAGCTATGCGCCCGATGGGCGGGGGCACACCGACGCCGGCCGGCCGGGGGGAGAGGCCGTGGCGGAGCCTCCTCCCCGGCGGTCCATCGAACCGCCTATATGCGTTGACCGTAGACGGGATCGGGAGGCGCCACCCGACGCGGAACGGGTAATTTAGACTCTTTAATTAGTTATGCTTGATTGATGTATAAGCTGTTTGCGATAATTGTAAAAGAAACTCCCCCGAGTGTTTATAAGATCCCGTAAGGCTAATTTAACATTCGAGGACGAATGTTCTAAAGGGGGGGAGGATGTTATATCCCGTATTTTGTTCATTGGGACCATCCGGTTTAACTATGATGGGTTAGAGACAAAGCCATTCCGGGATGTGAAGTCGGGATTTTTGACCTTCGGTTTTGTTTTGACACATAACTTGTGCATGAATTTGTTGGCATGGAACACTTAGGAAATTTGGGACCAAAAATGGAATTTGTGAAAGTTGGAAATCATGCAAAAAAATGCCATGTTGGCCGTGTGGCTTGAAGAGGGCCCACATAATTTGTGGACAATTTTAATTGCTCCAACACATGTGTGTGGGCCATGGACACATGTATAAGTATTACTAGTATGCAAAAGATGACTACTAGCTCATTCTTCATCATCCAACACTTAGAAAAAAAAGACAAGAAGTTGAAGAGCACAAGGAGGCTCTCGGCCAAGAACCTTAAAAATTGAAGTTCAATTCAAGCCATCCCAAAATTATTTCCTTGATACAAATCCACTAATTTGAGGTCCCTAAGTAACGTGGAAGTGTTGTTCGGGTCATCCAACCATTCGTTGTGTCAATTGCAAACCCTAGGCAAATTGTGGAGTTGAAGAAGAAAGGTAAGATTTAATTATGTTTTATGTGTTATAAAGGTTGTATGCATGTTGTAGTATGTTAAAATGGATGAAAATCATGAGATATGGCATGTTGGGGTTGAGGTTGTGTGTGTAGTGTATGGCCGTGTGTGTGTGTTGTGTTATGTTGTGTTGAAATAATGAATTAAAGTCTAGTTAGCATGTTGTGAGTGTTGTAGAGTGAAGAAATGGATGAGAATCATCAATATGTATATATGTAGTGTTGGCCGAAAATGGGCCATATTATGTGACAAGGAATGGATTAATGTTAATTAGTATCTTGGTAGTTGTCGTTATGAATTCTATGTTGGAAATGAGAGTTTAATGACTCAAGATTGATGTTGTAATTGTATGGGCTGATTTGGAGAATCATGTGTATTTAATGTAATTTTATATTTAAGAGAATGACATTGTTAGAATGTGGATTGTTGGTGCAAATCATGATTTGGAAGTGAGGGATGGATTGTAGTTGTGTTCTCGGGTTGGGGACTATTTTCGGGTGAGTTGGAGTATTATTTGGGATGTTTGAAATGTTGTATGAATTACTTAAAACGTATTTGATTATTGTTGGTATGGGTTCGGGTTAGTATTTGAATGTATAAGCGTTGATGTTGGCTTGAATGTAAGCCGTTGAGTTGAAAGTATTGAATGTTGTCGAATGATATAAAAGAGAGTTATTAATGCTATATTGCCTTTCGGATTGGTTATTGATGTTACTAGGTTGGTTGTTGGAGTTGTTGTTGTTGATTTGGCCGAGTTAAATTCTCGGGGTTGGTCTATTTACAGGGGAAGTGCTGCCCAAATTTCCGTAGAATTATGTGTTAGTTTGGAAATGAACTTCTAAATGTCTATAGTAACGTTGGTATTTAATGATATTGTGTAGATTTTGGAGAGCCCCAGGGTTGAGTTTGGAGTGACTTGGAGAGTGGACGAGGTATGTAAAGCTCAATCCTTCCTTCTTTGGCATGCCTTAGTCGTAAATAGGCTTTGACACGAGCCTCGAGGAAATTCTACTCTCGCGGTCCGACCATGTCTGTGATTCTTATTTGTTTCTTGGTCTTCGTATGCTTGATAAGATGAAATATTGGCCCTTATGTCTTTTGTATGACTAAGTTTCAAAAGTTGCATAAAAGTTTGGTTTTTTAAAGAATTTTGTTCCTAAATGATTCCGAAAACTACGAAAGTCCGTAACTTTCACGGACGGAGAACCGGATCGCTTCGATATGCTCAAAAATGATTCCATGATGTATGATGACTATGATTTTTGTAGGCGGACTTTCCTTATGTACCGAACTTTTGAAAGGATATGATGACTAGTATTCCGATTTCAAGTATGTGGGTCCTTATCTTTTGAGTTTGTAATAATGCGGTAATATATGATGACTATGATTTTCGTTTCCGTATAATTTACGATGGCTTTTGAAAGAATTCAATATGACTATCTTTCCGACCCCCGAATATGATTACTTATTTATCGGTCGAGTCTAAAAAAAGGATTTTTTTATGTATGGGATTTTGATACGTGACTATGATTTCTGAAGTTCGGTTTGATATGTTCCCGAGTGATATTCGGAAGAAAATACTGATTTGACTCTTGTTTTGGCTTGTAAATGATGGTTCGTTGTGATTACCATAAGTCTTTGAAATTGTTTTAAATCGTATTTTGTCACTCATAACTTATTCGTGTATTTTGTTGTTACATTTTTCGCCAAGTCCCGGGTCGGTTATGTTATTATGCGAACTATCGTATTACGAAGTATGTTGTGTAGGTTCGCCGAGCCATTTTGATCGGGAACCGTATATATATTATGGTGTTCGATGTGTTTGGTACATAGCCCCTTTTCGGGTACAGCGTATATGTGCTACGTTATATGTAATATGTATGGATTCTAGAATATGCTCAGTTGGAATCAGAGCCGGTGGTGGGGCAAACCCAATGGTGGGGCAAACCGAATAGTGAGGTAACATTCCACACTGGTTTAGGCCAATCCCACATTGGTTTAGGCCAATCCCACATCGGCTTAGGCCAATCCCACATCGGCTAATGGCCTCTCATATGATCGGCTATGACGTTATGATGTGTTACGGTATGTATATGATAATCATTATGTTTGTCTCTCGTATCTCATATGTATGATTTGTGTGTGACGCAAGCGCTTTGATATTTCGGTTATTGTGTCTACTTTACGTATCATTTCGATCATGACTCGGTTTGTTTCGTACCATACGCTTTGCATACTCGGTACATATTAAATGCCCGGCCCCGCTTTCTTCGGGGGGCAACGTTTCATGCCCGCGGTACGGATACACGTTTTGGTGATCCACCGGCGTAGGATTTCCCGTTCTCATTCGCAGTGCTCCCTTGTTCCGGAGCTTACATTTTGGTATATATATGTTACGTCGCATTTTTGCACATTTGAATATTTTCGGGTTAATGGCGGGAAGTTCTATGTTCCAAAAATTTTCCTATGCATAAGAAGGTTATGAGTATTACTTATAAATATTGATGCTGTGGAAATGTTGAAAAAGGTTAAGGGTAGAAAGGCGCAAAGTGGCATCATAGAATAATGTGGAAGTCTAGGGGTAAAATGGTAATATTGAAAAAAGGCGAGGGGGCAAAATGGTCATTTCACAAGAATTCAAGCCTTACTAAAAGGCCCGAATTTAAAAAAGAGAAAAGAAAGAAAAATGTGTCATCTTTTGCTCTAAGGAAGTTCAGAAAAGGAAAGAAAAATCAGAAAGAAGAAAATTCTAGAGAGGGAGAAGGAGGATAAAGGGCCATACTTGAGGGGCTTAAGTGCAATATAAACAAGTGGTGGAAAAAAAAAAGAGATAAATAAGGCATGCTTGTTCTCATCTTTAGAAAGATGAAAAAAAAAATGAAAACAAGACTTGGAGAGGACTAGGCCATTCGGCCATGTCCATGGAAAATTGAAGCTTTGGAATCTTGTTCCAAAAATTTCTTTCTTCATGTATTTCCACCAATTCAAGGACGCTCTTCAACATGGTATAGTTGTTAAAGCAAATCTTCCTCTTTGTTGCAAGCTCATGACTTTGGCTAAGTAAAGTGTTACGTGGCATTTTTGCGTATCAGAAAATTTGGAAGTAACCTTGACTTGCAAGGAATGAGGTCGAGTTTGGATTTTTCTTAGTATGTGTATGTTAGTTATGGAAGTTTGAAGGCGGAATCAATGGAGAAGGCCTAAGGGCAAAATTGGAATTTCGGAAATTTGTTTCGGAAATTTTAAGATGTGACTTATGTTGAATTGGGCCAAAAAAAAACAAGAGAAATTGAAGCCCAAGTGAGGGGGTTGGCCGGCCATAGGCCATGGCCCAAACCCATGAGATTAGTCATATGCTAAGCATGTGACTAATTAAAATATATAATAGCTAATCTTCAAGAAAGTTCAAGAGAAACAAAGAAAAGCTTGAGACTTCCATGAGCGAGGCGAGAGAGATTCGACGAGAAAAAAAAAAAGGGAGAAAAAAAAATTGCTAGCCTTCAAACTTTGATCTTAGAAGCTTGTTCTTCTTGAATTCTTAGTAAACTCAAGGTGCTCTACAAGTTAGTATAATTTTCAAGTCAAGGAGTGGTTGTTTTGGCAAGGAGAAGAAATTTGGAAAGGTAAGAATTCTTGTTTTTATATTGGGGGAGAATTATATATGTGTTGTAGTATGTGTAGAGTATATGAGAATTATGGAAGTGTTGTATGCATGTGGTGTGTGTTTGTGTGTTGGCG
This sequence comes from Lycium ferocissimum, assembly GCF_029784015.1. Taxonomy (NCBI): domain Eukaryota; kingdom Viridiplantae; phylum Streptophyta; class Magnoliopsida; order Solanales; family Solanaceae; genus Lycium; species Lycium ferocissimum. The sequence continues at coordinate 63,414,003 of NC_081353.1, forward strand.
TGGGCATGGTAGTGTATGAACGAAATTGTTAAACTTGTTAGTATGTTGATTATGTTGTTATGGTCTTGTGAAATATATGAGAAGTATGAAGAATTTGTGTGTTGTGAATTGTGTGTGTGAAGCCGTGTGTATGTGTGTATATATATATATATAGCCGTGCATGTGCATGGTTGTGTATTGAAGATGTGTTGAATTTTATGTTGTGTTCTAGTTGTAGTTATGATGAAATTCATATTGGAGATGGAAGTTGAATAAATTGGATTGAAGTTGGAAATGTGTATGTTGGCCGTGAGTTATGGAAAGGTTGGAATAAAAATGAATTGGCTTGCTTGATATTTTAATTGTGTCGTTATGATTCTTATAACATTGAATAAAGGTTTGATGGGTTGAGTTAGTATTGATTTGAAAGTATGAAGTTGAAATAAGAATTATGGCATTATGTTGGAAAGTAAGCATATTGTGTTGATTGTTGTTGTTATTGATGTTGTTGTTGGCTTGTTGCTGGTTGTTTTGAGCCGAGTTGAATCTCGGGGGTGTGGTATGTATAGGGAAGTCTTTTAGAAATTTCGGTAGCCAAGTATAACCAAAGTTGAAATGTTAGCTTACATGAATAGTAAGCGGTAAGAATGACCATTTGCGGTTTTGGACGAAACGGGAATTGAGATTGGACGCGCGTAAGGCGTAATCCGGGTATGTAAAGCCTTGCCCTTTATTCTTTGGCATGTTCGAGTCTATAGGCTTGAAAACGAGCCTCGATTGTACTGCACTCTCGGAATTCGAGGTTGAAATTAGTGCAAAATCCGTCAGTAAGACTGAACCCATTTCTTCTAAAATTTGACCTATAAGTATGTAACTTCCATAAATGGAGTCGAAACACCCTAAAATGATTATGGACGACTCCCTAAGGTTTATTATCTATAATTTACGTACTTTATTATGGTTGGGTCCGAGGTGGGCCCACAATACCCGGATACTCCCGGTATGGTTCAAATCGATACGTTTACATGTCTTTTTTCATAAGTAACTTTTAATTATATTACGTCGCTAACTAATGAGTATTATACTATCTTTAAGAATCGAATATTATTCGACCTCGGAACGATTACGGATACTACGGTTACGATATGATCGCCTATTCGATTCGACTTATCTTACGAACTACTTCGGTTTGATTACGTACGTATGTTGGTACGTGTGTGTATGGTTTCTCATGGATACTGTTCGTGGATGTCTCAATGCTTCCTTGTGCGCCGGGCCGGGTTACGTAATTCGTGCACCTCGGCTGCATTGTTCACCGCGTCCCTCGGATTGTGCGGGCCGGGATACTGTACGTATCGATTCGGACCGATTATGATTATGATACGATTATGTGATATTATGGGGATGGCGGCCGGGATGGCATTTGATACGATTACGTACGTCCACCGCGTCCCGTACTACGAGGGCGGGTTACATTACGGCGTCCCTTATTAAAGGGCGGGATACGTACGTATGTCCAAAAAGGTCGATTTACGTATGTCTGTCTGCGTATGATTATGACTGCGTAAACGATTACATGCATTCGATTACGTACGTCGTATGGAGTGCGGTCACATTACGAAAATACATTGGACTACGATACGATATTGTGTACGATACATTTGAGATCTAGTACGCTTACGTAGTAAATACGCGAGTTAACTTAAGTGACTGCGGCTACGAATGGAGTTAGCTCCTTTTGTATTTATTTTACATTGCGATTTTACGTATACGATTACGGTTATTATATTTATGTATATTATGTTTAAAACTTTACATACTCGGTACATCTTCGTGCGCCCCGCCCCCGCCTTAGTGCCCGCGGTACGGACGCGCGCGCGCACGGTGCGCGCGCCGTTTAGGATATTGGTCGAGAGCTCCTTTCGAGGATATTTTTGGTATATATCTTTGTTGTACATATGTTACGTATATATGACTATTTGGGTACGGCGGGGCCACTGTCCCGTCTTGTCCGTCTTCGGTCGTACGTATGTTAGGGTGATATGTACGTGGGGTGTGGGTTATCACTTTGTCAGGTAAGTGTGTGTGATATGCGACTTTGTCGTTATAATGGCCCTAACGAAAGCACGTATAATTTTCGGTATGTATATGTATATGTATGTTCGTGCGATGCGTGCCTTATATCTGTGTGGATTTATGTATGTTAAACGGATTAGCTATTTGGTATGTCGGATGTTGGGTAGGTACGTATGGGTGTCCCAGTAGGACACCGATCACGGCCCGCGGGGTTGGGTCGTGACAAAAGTGTATCGAGCGGTCGGTTCTCGGAATGTCGCGGGCCGTGTCTAGTAGAGTCTTGTTTATCGGTGTGTTGGGCCCCACGTCTATAAACGAGGAGGCTACGGGACATCTAGGATGTTATGTTACCCTTTGTTGAAATCTTAGATCGTGCGATAGAATTTGTATTGTAATAGGATGGCTCTTCCAACGAATTGCTTGTGTCTGCGGCGAGGCTCGAGCATTCGCGTCGGTGTTTTGGGAAATTATTTACGACCCTCTCATGCACGGTGATTGTAGGATAAAGATGAAGAGGGCCGCGTCGATGATGGAGATGGGGTGCCAAGAAGGCCCCGGGATGTCACCGGGGCCGAGTAGGCGGAGCCCGATTATTCGATTGAGACGGATCCCGTTGTGACCGATCCTTCGGAGGTCCCGAGATGTTGACCCCCGGGCGAGAGGATTCCGCGGAGGCGGCTACGATACGGACCCCTCGGAGGATCCTTCGGAGGATAGCTACGACACGGATCCGTCTGAGGACCCACCTATGATTCCTCCAGAGTCTCCGATCCCTGGAGCAGAGGATCCGTGGAGGATGGTTATGACACGGACATCTCGGAGGATCGGGCGATGACCCCTCCGAGCTTCTTACCTCGCGGAGGAGGATAGTTATGAGGCGGACCTATCGGAGCCTTCTTCGGGACTACGGAGGAGAGGATTTCTTGGTACGCCGCTTATTTACTAATGAGCACCGTGTCGGCCCGGCTACCTCGGAGAGTGCTGCGGCTTTCTCTTTGATTTGGTCACCGGTGGCGGGATTTGTCGATCGTCCACTCGATACCCCCTCCGATTCGGATCGGTTATAGTGGAGGCCGAGGGTAGGTAGGGAGCGACGGACGAGGATGATGATGGACACACCTCTCACGGCGGCTCCCCGGTCGGATTCGAAATTGAGTATTTCATGAGTATATGAGTTTCTTAGAATTTCTTATGTGTGTATGATTTTGTAAAATATTATTCGGTAACGATAGGGACGGCGAGATGTCCCCATATGTATAAATCTTGAAATCCCCGAGTGGTGGATAATTATGAGTGCAAGTGAAGTAGATATGAGAAACCGGAAGGGCAATATGGTAATTGTGTAATTTGACCGGGGTGGGACCGCTACGAAAATTTACGAAAAATTTATTAAGGTGCTGACATTCGGCCTAAATTACGTGGCAGAGATCGTGTGGGGCAATTGACGCAGTGATATTACCGATAACGCATCCGAATGTATAAAAGTTTTGAAGTTAAGCGTGCTAGGACCGGAAGCAATCACAGGATGGGTGACCCCCGGGGAAGTATGTCGGAAATTTTTCACAAATATGGATATGGAGACTAAATGCGAAGTTGGGGTAACTTAAGTGGAATTTGAGTATGTGGAGTGATTAGAGATTCTAAAAGGCGGTTCGACTATGGTCTACGCCATATTTCACACCACTTGCTTTCGGTGAATTTTGCTACCTCTGTCGAATACGATTACGTTCCGGTTTAATATACCCGTACGTCCAACTCCGATCATAATTACATCCGATATCTTCGGTATGTCGGTTCCGATTTCAAATGCGATAAACGTACATACGACCGATACGAATACGTACGATATATTTACGTATGTACGTCCGGATCACGGATACGTCGACATACGTCCGTACGTCGACCTCGGGTGAATCCGTATATGTGTCTATACGTCGACTCGATTTCGAAATCTGTCAGATAAATCTCTATATGTCGATTCGATTATAGACCCGTCGATATGCCTCCGTACGTACGCTCGATTTGAGATTCGCTTGAGACGACGTCGGAATATAACGTTGCACTTTCGCGATTCCGGATATGACTTTGTCCGTCCGTTTGATTTCGGTTCGGTTAAGATTTTGTCCGCCGTATTCGATTAAGATGGTACGAATAACCTATACGGTGATATCGAAGAAAAGATGGATGAAGTTGGAAAATGAAGGCGCTTAAAGTTCTTCGATCAAGTGCAAGTATGTAAATGGCAAGAAGACCTCCCAACCGATTTGATCTACCATGAGGTTGAATTAACATTCGAGGACGAATGTTTTAAAGGGGGAGGATGTTACATCCGCATTTTTGCGTATCGAAAATTTGGAAGTAACCTTGACTTATGAGGAATGAGGTCAAGTTTGGATTTTTCTTAGTATGTGTATGTTAGTTATGGAAGTTTGAAGGCGGAATCAATGGAGAAGGCCTAAGGGCAAATTTGGAATTTTGGAAATTTGTTTCGGAAATTTTAAAATAAGGACTTATGTTGAATTGGGCTTAAAAAAAAAAAGAAAAATTGGGCCCAAAAGTGAGGGGGTTAAGAGGCCATAGCCATGGCCCAAACCCCATGAAATTAGTTATGCTGCATGTGACTAATTAAAATATATATAGGAGCTAATCTTCAAGAAAAATCAAAGAAATCAAGAAAAGCTTGAGAAAGAACAAGCCGAGGCCATTCGGGAGAAAAAAAAAAGGGAGAAAAAAAATTCTAGCCTTCCAACTTTGATCCAAAAGCTGGTTCTTCTTGAATTCTTAGTAAACTCAAGGTGCTCTACAAGTTAGTATAATTTTCAAGTCAAGGAGTGCTTGTTTTGGCAAGGAGAAGAAATTTGGAAAGGTAAGAATTCTTGTTTTTATGTTGGGAGAATTATGTATGTGTTGTAGTATGTGTAGGTATATGAGAATTATGGAAGTGTTGGCCGTGTAGTGTGTGTTTGTGTGTTGGCCGTGGAACATGGTAGTGTATGAAGGAAATTGTTAAACTTGTTAGTATGTTGATTATGTTGTTATGGTCTTGTGAAATAAATGAGAAGTATGAAGAATTTGTGTGTGTGAATTTGGTGTGTGTAGGTGTGTATGTGTGTATATATATATATATAGCCGTGTGTGCATGGTTGTGTATTGAAGATGTGTTGAATTTTATGTTGTGTTCTAGTTGTAGTTATGATGAAATTCATATTGGAGATGGAAGTTGAATAAATTGGATTGAAGTTGGAAATGTGTATGTTGGCCGAGAGTTATGGAAAGGTTGGGAATAAAAATGAATTGGCTTGCTTGATATTTTAGTTGTGTCGTTATGATTCTTATAACATTAAGGAAGGTTTAATGGGTTGAGTTAGTATTGATTTGAAAGTATGAAGTTGAAATAAGAATTATGGCATTATGTTGGAAAGTAAGCATATTGTGTTGATTGTTGTTGTTATTGATGTTGTTGTTGGCTTGTTGTTGGTTATTTGAGCCGAGCTAAGTCTCGGGGGTGTGGTATGTATAGGGAAGTGCTGCGAAATTTCGGTAGCCAAGTATAAACCAAAGTTGAAATGTTAACTTACATGAATAGTAATTGGTAAGAATGACCATTTGCGGTTTTGGACGAAACGGGAGTGAGATTGGACGCGCGTAAGGCGTAATCCGGGTATGTAAAGCCTTGCCCTTTATTCTTTGGCATGTTCCGAGCCTATCGGCTTGAAAACGAGCTTTGATTGTACTTCGCCTCTCCGAATTCGAGATTGAAAATAGCGCCAAATCATTCGGTAAGAATGAACCAAATTCTTAACCGACCTATAAGTATGCAACTTCCATAAATGGAGTCGAAACACTTTAAAATGATTATGGACGACTCCCTAAGGTTCATTATCTATAATTTACATACTTTATTATGAAAGGTGGGCCCACAATACCGGGGTAAGGTCCAAATCGGTTTAATCGTTTTTTCGTAGATAACTTTTAATTAGAATCCGCTAACTAATGAGCATTATGACGTCTTTCGAATGCGAATGTTACTTCGACCTCCGGAACGATTCTCGGATACTCGGTTCGATATGATCTGCCGCTCTATTCGACGACTTATCTTCGAACTAGTTTGATTACGTACGTATGTCGGTCTGTGTGTGTATGGTTTCTCATGGATCTGTTCGTGGATGTCTCAATGCTTCCTTCCGCGCCGGGCCGGAGTTCGTGATTCGTGCACCTCCTTTGCATTGTTCACCGCGTCCCTCGGTTGTGCGGGCCGGGAAAGATCCCGTTCGGATCGATTATGATTATGATCGATTATGTGATATTATGGGGATGGCGGCCGGGATGGCATTTGATCGATTGTCTCGTCCACCGTGTCCCGTACTACGAGGGCGGGTTCTGTTACCGCGTCCCTTATTAAAGGGCCGGGATACGTACGTATGCGCGGGGATCCGATTTACGATATGTTCGTACGCATATGATTATGACTACGCATGCATGATTCCGTACGGCGTATAAGTATGGATTGGCGATTATAAACATTTACGTACGTACGACCCGAAAAATATACATTGAGATCCGATTCATACGAGATTCCGTCGCGTACGCTCCGTAGGTACGACTCGCTACGAATGTTCTCGCTCTCTTTGTAGACGATTTTACGTATCGACTGCGGCTATTATATTTATGTATATTATGTTTTCGCTTTACATACTCGGTACATCTTCGTAACCCCTTGCTTCGCGGGGGAGTTACATGCCCCCGTACGCACGCGCGCACGGTACGCCGCCGAGGGACATTGTCCATGTCCGGAGAGCTCCCTTTGATCCCGAGCCGATACTTTTGGTATATATTTTTCGGTTGTCCATATGTTCTCGTATATATATATCATTTGGGTACGGCGGGGCCTCCGTCCCCGTCTTCTCTCTGATTCGACCGTATGTTAGAGGTCCGGGCACATTCGTGGGGTGTGGGTTATCGTTCGGGTAAGTGTGTGTGATCAACTCATGTGTCGTTATAATAGCCCTAACGGTATGTATATATATATGTATGTTCGTGAATGCACCTCATGTCTCGTATTGGATTTATGTATGTTAAACGGATTAGCTATTTGGCATGTCGGACCGTTGGGTAGTACGCATGGGTGTCAAGTAGGACACAGTCACGGAAGACAAGAAGTTGAAGGAAAAGGGTAAGAATTTCTCTTCTTCTCCATGATATGAATGGTTGTGCGTGTTGTAGTGTATGAAGATGAATGGAATTTATGAAAAATATGAATGTAGAGGTGGTAGCCGTATGGTGTGTGAAGCCGTGTGTGAGTGTTGTGTTGTATAGAAGATTGAGTTCATTTCATGTAATGTGTTGTTTGTTGTGGTAATGTATAGAAAACATGGAAAAATCCATGGAAAATATGGGTGTTGTAGTGTGGCCGAATGGGGGTGGTGTGGCAAGTTATGGTGATTTACTTCTATTGATATTTTAGTGTTGTTGTTATGGATTTTGTGTTGCTAATAAAAGCTTAATGAGCTTAATGAAGTTTAGTAGTTGGAGGCTTGTTCATGGAATATGATGTTCTTGCATGTACGAAATATAATGTTAGTATGATATTGTTAGTGTGTAATTCATGAACTTAGAGAGAAAAGGAGAATATGTAGTTATCATTTTATTGGAAATGGGAGGTGTTGGATGGAGTAGAATATTGATTTCATTGTCTTGAAAGTTATGTGAATTGAATGGGATTGGATATTGTAAGTGTTGTTGGTAATAATGTTGGCCGAGTTTCATTCTCGGGTTTGTTGTTGAAATCGACCAAGTTTAACTTGGTGGCGTGGTATACTTACAGGGGAAACGCTGCCGAAATTTCGGTAGCTAAGTTTCATTTTGAGAAATCCAACTCCAAAATGCACTAGTCAAGATGTGGTAAACATGACCAAATTAAAAATTTTGGCGAATCTGCAACAAGGATTTGGAGAAGCAGAAGGAGCGGAAAGAGGTATGTAAGGCTTCACTTTCTTTCTATGGCATGTCTTAAATGTAATAGGCTTGAATACGTGTCTCGGGGACTTCCCTAACTCTAGTAATCCGAGATTGAAAAATAGCTACTATTCATTCAGTGGCATTGAACCAAAAGTGCTTGAATGGTGAAAGAAAGGTTGAAACACCCTAGAACTTGCAAGAATAAGGCCCGATCACCCTAAGACTTCCATAAGCAACATTACGAACGTTCTATACGTAAATTATGTACGCCGCCTCATTTGACCCGAGGTGGGCCCACTATTCCCGGATTCCCTCCTGTTGTCCTATTGGGCTTACTTTCTATTCTATAGCTAAGAACACCTATGGACATCCTTCCGACTACTAAATAAAAGTTGTTTTAACTAAACCCTCGACCCCAAGCTATGATTTTCTTTACTAAAAGTTTACAAGTGTTTTCTAAAATATACATTTTTCTTTAAAAAACTAAGTATGATTTTCTCTACTAAAAGTTTACAAGTGTTTTCCAAAATATGCATTTTTCTTTAAAAACTAAGTTTCACAATATTGACAGTTGTTATGACCTAAACAACGACTATAATCCTATGATGACTATGAATCTATAATGTCTAAGATCCTACGACGACTATGTTCCTATGATGACTATGATGGCTATGACTCTATGATGACTATGGTTCTATGATGCCTATGATTCTACGATGACTATGATCCTATGATGGCCATGATTCTATGATGACTACGATTCTATGACAACTATGATTCTATGATGACAATGATGATGTCGATATGCTATGTCTATGACCCGATATGCTATGCTATGTTCTATGTTGATAGTCTCGCCTTATGATTATCATTCCTCCAAGGTGAGACAAAGCGCCCATGATTACTCCATAATGCGATCGGAGGATTCCGACCTTACGTCACTCCGATAAGTACACGATTTTCCTTGGTTTCCCCGTACGCTAAATATGAACAAGGGTTGGGGGGATGGGAACTATGTATACTTGGGGACTGGGAAGGAACTATGTATCATTGCCACCTGGTCAGCTGGCTTATCATCCCGGACGCGGGATGCCCGGACGCGGGATTTATGGCAGAGCTGGAGTATTCCGGCGCTATGTGGGCGAGCCGCCTCGTGCGGTACTATGACCTGATATGACCAAGTAAGCATGCATGGCATCCGCCCCAGGGGCACTCATATGCACAGGTTAATCTGTTATCCTATGATATGTTCTATGTTCTCTATGCAGTATATGATTCCTATGTACAGGTCCCAGCTTGACATGACATGTTCTATGTTTCTAGGCGGTTATTGTTCATGTATACATTTCTTTCTATGTTATCATTCATGCCTTACATACTCAGTACATTGTTCGTACTGACGCCCCTTCTTGCGGGCGCTGCGTTTCATGCCACGCAGGTACCCCCAGACGAGTAGAAGTCATTATAGAAGATGTTCCAGCAATGTTGGCAAGCTCCACTCACCCTGGAGAGTTGCTGAGTCAGCATACACGTGCTATGGTCCATGATTACAGTTAGAGACTTTGCAGACAGAGTCGTGGGTCTAAGGTGTCAGCCTTAAAAAGAGTTTCTCTGGTTGACGTGTTTTATTATACGGAGCCCTCATATTTACAAACTGCGTTTACTTGAGAAACGACGAAAAGATTTTGAGAAAAAAAAAATTTGCTATGTATTTTACTTCATTTTGTCTTAAGAATCCAAAGAGTTCATATGTGAACAAGAGTTAGCGGGTTCGCTCGGCTCCGTACACGGGGTCGGGTGCCCATCACACCCCAGTAAAGTCGGGGTGTGACAATATACACTTCCGTTGTATATGTTTATGTTTATTGTGGGTATGGCGGGGCCCTGTCCCGTCATGTGATTCCTCGTTGTTCCTGTACTGAGGTCCGTAGACATAGACGTGGGTTATGTACTGTTTTGTTCGGACGCGTTGTGTGAGCCGTGTTTGGGGGCCCATCCGCCGTGTGCTCGTCGGCCGCGTGTATGTATGCTTTGCTACGTTATGTATATTATGATAGCCTTGCCGCTCGTGCAGATATATATTTGTATGCGCGCTTTGGAGCCACATCTAACACCGATTTATGTACGAGTCGTTTGTAGGCGTCGAATCCGGTTAGCGAGCGCGTATGGGTGCCTGGGCCGGCACTAGTCACGCGCCACGGGTTGGGTCGTGACACTGGGGGTGCTGGAGCTGGGGTTGGGGCTGAAACTCCCCCACGCTCATATGAAATAGGCAGCGAGTGAGAGGACCGAGATGGAACCTCATTCTGGGACTCATCCTCTTCTATATATGTCAGCGGTACTATCTCAGTCCGCCTTCCTGCCACAGTCTTGCCCTTTTGGGCTGCTGTAGTATTTCTCTTTAAAGGTATCTCTGAAATACATAGCACTCGGTTAAGAAAAAAGAAATCCTTATATCATGGCTCTATCACACGATCAAGGAAGAAAGAAGGTCATTCATTCCTAAATGCCTGCACCTCCTATTTATAAGTGTGGCGTGCAACACACCCATAAACAAGACTCTACTGGACACAGCTCGTAGACATACCCTAGGATAGAACTGCTCTGATACCACTTTTATCACGATCCAACCGGAGGGCCAGACGGGCACCCGGAGCTAACCCACCAGGCACCTCTCGTCATACTTCTACAATCGTAACTAGGTGAACCACATGGCCTACTTATAATTCCTGTGTGTCAATAATACAAATCTTATCGGGCAAGGGCACTTTTATATCAACATCATCAATCATGCCCATCTACATATACATAAGCCGACGAAGCTAACAAAATGATATACAAAATATGAGCCGACAAGGCTAAGATACATCTAGCTATACACAACTGTCGACGAGCCTCTAAAAAGAGTATGTAACATCATAAAGACGGGACAGGGCCCCACCATGCCCATATATATATATATATATATATATATATATATATATATACACACAAAAGAGTAGTACCAACAGCTCCAGCTCCAAATCAAATGGAGCTTCTCTAAGCAGTCTCTGGATAAGTAGCCTAACGATTAATTCTATCTCCCTGTCCACCTGCGGGGATCACGCAGCGTCCACAAATAAAAGGACGTCAATACGAACAATGTACTGAGTATGTAAGGCATAAGTAGTAACATAATCATAGCATGAAAGACAACATGAGATAGAGGAGTCATGAGATAGGAGAGTCATATATATATATATATATATATATATATATATACACACCTCTTAAGACATGCATCATATTTACTTACCTTTTTCTTCTAATGGAAACCTTCCATACATACGCATACATATATAGTAGTACCATACTCGACCATAGAGGTTCGGTGTCACACATACCTGGCCATGGCAAGACTCGGTGTTGTCCATACCCAACTGCAGCGGTGTGCGTGCAATGAACTTCATACCTGACCATACAAGCTCGGTGTTACATAATGGCCATAAATATATATACATACACATACATATAGGAGTACATAAGTAGCGTCGAAATCATCATCATCATCATTTTCACTATATCTCTCCTTAGAGGATCAACTATCATAGGATGAAACCAATGATATCATGAGAATATCAAGAACTATAAGCTTTAGTGATTCTAGGAATGAAATCATCGTGCAAGACAATATGGATTTCACATGAAGGTATACGACAATGGGATCATGCCTTAAGAAAGAAGGGTTAGCCTTACATACCTTTATGTTTTCTTAACTACTTAACATTCACCTCCAAAGCTTGAGGAATCTACATTTAAAAGGATTTATACCAATGTTAAGTCTTAAAGACACTATTAAGTTCAAACTCGAATAATTCATGAGCTAGCGAAAATTGGGCAGCATTTCCCCTATTTCATCCACTTCTACCAAATTCCAAAACAACTTCCAAATAACAATGACATTATTGACAATACCATAATCAAGAGGCTTCATTCAGGTTAAGCATCATTCAATCCTCAAAACTCCTTTTCAAGGTCATTCATAACAATAACTACAACACAACACCATATTTGCTTACATACAATACTTCCTCAACATCATTAGTACCACCCACAACAAGATTATACTCCTAGCATACGAAGAATCATAACTCAAGTTAATTTACTACTCAACATGTCATTAAATCTATATTTGAGCTTTATCTTCTACTTTCTTCCCTCACCCAAGTTATTCAACAACCAAGCATGTTTAATAACATGAAATATACATGGAAACTAACCTTTTATCACATAGGAATGAGCTTTGGATCAAGTTACCAACTTTAATGAAATCCTAACTTCAACACCAAAGGAATTCTTGAATCCTACAAACCCTAGTGAGTCTTCCAACACTTGAATCTCTTAATTCTCTCTATTTGATCTTTGATTTCTCTTGAGTTTGTGTGGAATATTCTTTGAGGAAGGTTCTAGAGCTTTAAAGAGTTTGGGGAAAGTGGAAAATGAAAAAAAAAAAAAAAACAAAAAAAAACAAGGGTCGTTTATATATAATGAAAAAGAAACTGGCCCGACCCGGATATACGGCCAATTATATGGGCCGTATAAATTATACGGTCCGTATAATTCGACCGTATAATCCCCCCAGGGGTTCACCCTTCTCATGAAGTATTCTACGGATAATTATACAGGCCGTATAAATTATACGGTCCGCATAAATGACCGTACAATCTATCTTTTCCCGAAACGCACTCTCGTCGATTCGTTCAACCCCCAATCCTTATGGAACCTTGTTGGTACTTGTATAATACTTCATTAACCATCTAAGGGGCCTTATAGCTCCCCTCAAGACATTACTAAATAAATTATAGCTCGATTATCGCGAAACCTTCCCAAACATGACTTACGTTTCACTTCCTTCGACGACCTTAGTTTCACTGATTCATATGACTTCAAAATCTTATGGTACGCGCTTAAACATATCAAATACTCTCCTTAATCTCATAAGGGCTTCATGTTCACCTTAAGCTTGTGTTGGTCTACTCACAATACAACAATCCGAAATCTCCGAGATGTAATAGCTGTACTCCCGACCACTCATGTTCTCATGTCTAAGGTTCAGGAACTTATCTGCTTGAGCCTGTTGAATCTGTGGCAGCAAATAATGTTGAATGAAGGCATCTGCAAACTTCTACCACATGGGTAGGGGTGCATTAATCACTCTAGAAGACACCCAAGTGTCATACGTTGAATGACAGCATCCCGTAATCTATAAAAAGCTAACTATACTGACTCAGTGTCTTAAGCATGCATCACCCGCAACGCCCTCAACATCCCATCTATAAAATTCAGTAGGTCCTCATTTGGTTTCAACCCAAAGAATTCTGGAGGGTCTAAATTAATAAAATCTTGAATCCTGGCACTAACAGTCTTATCACCACACCCCGTACCCTGACGCTGGGCCTGAGTGGCCACTAACTGAGTCAACAACTAAATGGCCTCTCGCATCTCCTGTCCTGAGGCATCATGTGGAGGAACTGGGGATGCTGGAGCTCCTCTGTGCTCCTTTGGAGCGGCGGAGTATGAAAGGTCAGAGATGGAACCTCATTCTGGGACGCGCCCTCCTCAATATCTACAGGTGGTACCCAACCAGTTCTCCTCCCTGCCACTGACTTGCCCTTCTGGGCCGCTGAAGCTTTCCTCATCACAGGCATTATAGAAATCATAACATATGGTCAGGAAAATGGAATCCTTATAACATGGCTCTATCGCACGATCAAAGATGAGAAAGAAAGGTAATCTTCTTAAATATCCTACAGCTTCCGGTTTATAAGTGTGGTACATTGCACACCGTAAACAAGACTCTACTAGACATGGCTCATAGACATCCCTAGGATGAACTACTCTGATACCACTTTTGTCATGACCCAACCGGAGGGCCATGACGGGTACCCGGAGCTAACCTATCGAGCACCACAGACATACCTACATTACTTACTCATGCCTGAGTGTGAGCCATGATACTAACTAATAGATATCATATGTTGGAAGGGACTCAAGCCCAAAAGATATATATATATGCGCAACCGTACTGAACCACAATATCCAAGTCGACAAGGCTATCCAAAATAATGATACAACAAGTATGGACCGAGAAGGTTATAAATCATCTGACTGTGCATATCCGTCTATGAGCTTCTACTAGAGTGCATAACATAATAAGGACGGGACACGAACCCGCCATGCCCAAATGTACACAAAAGAATCATATCAAGCTGAACTGCAACTCCGAAACAAGTGAAGTGCTCATGTACAAGTGCTGAGAAGACAACCTAAGGGTGTGAAACGTCTCCCTATCTACCTGCGGGCATGAACGAAGCGTCCATAAAAAAAAAGCACGTCAGTACTGAGTATGTAAGGCATGAGAGTAACATAAGAGAGACATGAGAAAACATAGGGTAACTGAATGTAACCTGTACGTCTGAACTGCTTCTGAGAGTCAGTGATATACATAAATATTGTGCATGAATGCATGAGGTCATACATATATATATGCGTATATAACGCCAGTCAAGCCTCTGTGGGCATCCCATCTTATCGTATAGGCCTCTATGGGCATCATCATCATCATCATCATCGTATCGTCATATGACCAGCTGATCAAATGGTAGTGCGTATATAACACCGTCACCTTTCCCATACTCCATACATACATACATACATACATACATACATACATACATACATACATACATACATACATACATACATACATATATATATATATATATATACATACATATATATATATATATATATATATATATATATATATATATATATATATATATATACATATATATATATATATATATATATATATATATATATATATATATATATATATATATATATATATAAAATACATAATATACGTGTATATAACGCCCGAGCTTCTCGGGTCCGTATATGCATATGCATATATGAAATGCTATAACACCGTCACCTTCCCCATACTCCATACATATATACATATATATATATATATATATATATATATATATATATATATATATATATATATATATATATATATATATATATATATATATATATATATATATACATGTATATAACACCTGAGCTTCTCGGGTCTGTATATGCATATGCATATATGAAATGCCATGCAATGCAAAACATGATAAGAGTACAGTTAATTCTTGAGACCGTACTGGATCTAAGAAAGACTTTTTGAAGATAACATTATGGATTATGAAACAAATGGATCATACCTAACTCTAAGAGTAGAGTCATTATGGATTAATGTTACGTGTACATCTTGTTCATAAAGATCATGCCAAAAAGAAGGAAAGGGATAGCCTTAACATACCTATATTTTCCACTTAACCAATTAATGTCTATTCTCCCGAGATAGAAAATCTACATTCAAGATGATTCACAGGTTAAGTCGTTGAAACTCTCATAAGATCAAACTAAATTAATTGGTGAGCTGACGAAACTCGGGCAGCATTTCCCCTATATCATCTACTTCCACCAAACTTCAAAACAACTCCCAAACATCAATAACAACATCAAAAATACCATAGCCAAAAATATTCCATCCAAACTAGACTCAAATCAGTCCAAAACTTCCTTTCAAGTTCAAGCCATAACCAGCAGCTTCAACTTAATACCTTACGACCTTTCCTATCATCATTCTATTCACCTTTAACGCTTACTAAACCTCCAAATTAACTTAAGATAAGTAATAGAGTGAATAAAATACCTTATATTTGAAGAACTTCAACTCATACAATTTGCTTCAAGACCAAATTCACCACAACTCCAAGTGTAAACAAGAGCAATCATCTTTTATGAACTAGCTTGTGGTTTAAAGCTTGATCTTCCCTTGAAAAAGTTTGGGATGTTTGTGGATGATTAAAGATGGTTGAGAGATCTTGGAGAGACACTAGGGATCTATTTTTGGTGAAACATGATCCCCAAGTCGTGGCCCTTTAATTTATAACAAAAGGGAAAAATTCCACCGCCTCAATTTCACGGTCCACTTTCGCGGACCGTGAATTATTTCATTGGCCGTGAAAGTGACCGTGAAACCACTCCAGCAGCTCCATCTTATTACTGCCACCATTTCGTGGTGGCCAACTACCACTTTCATGGCCTGTGAAATTATTCACGAGAGGGAACTACCTTGGTCCAATTTTTTCGACGAAATATATTCTTTCCTATTCGTTTGACGTCCAACCTTCATACTCTCTTCCCAACATGTTTAAGGACTTACATAACTCTGAGATATACCTATAGTCCTTATACACAACTCCTTAAATAACTTCTCAATACGAACTTATGAAAACTGACTTAAGAAGAAACTTTAACATATGCGAAAGACGAGGTGTAACATATTACTTGTTGTCTTTCTAATTATGTGCTTATCATCTCTCCTAATACTTGTTTAAAAGTGGGAAAGAGCTAAAGATTAATTCTTTATTGCCTAGCATTGGTTGCTTATCATGATGCATGCTTTATTCTTGCTTATCATAGTATCTCATATGCATTAATGGTACTAGTGAAAGGTTCAATAAGAAATGATTCTGGACGGAGTGACGATGACTTTTGAGGCATATTGACTATGTGACATGTAATGTGGGCCCAAGGGGCCGAGTGTTGTGATTTTGAAGCCTACAATGGCTAAGATCCGATGTGATTTAGGAGATCGAAGGATGTCGGGTTGGTATATGGACCTCGCTAGTCCCCCATAGGTCACGGTTCGTTAATGTTCGAACGTGTGTGTACCGGGAAATGGAAACAGGCCTTGCATTGCATTGCATGTCACATCACATCATTCCATACTATCTCTTTGACTGTTTGTGACTTGTTGAGTTATTTATTAGACTTTTCTTGATTGATTATTTGAAACCTTGTTGGCTGGTGGTTTAGAAGCTTCAGTTATGCTTATAACCGTGAATAGAGTGGTTTATTACGACTATCATTATTACTGTGACTAATAGCGATTAAGTGTGGAAGCGGCATTTGTAGGCCAACCCTCATCTCCATTTTTTTAAGGCCGGTCGACGATGCTGCTGAGTAGCCGTTGTTCTTTGTACTCACGTTACACTTGCTGCACTCTTTTGTGTGCAGATTCGGTGCCTAGTACCAGTGGTCCACGAGATTATTCAGCGGCTCATTAAGGAGGCCTTTCCAAAGAGTTCGGGGTGAGCTACATGCCGATCCGTAGCACCGAATCTTCTCCATCTACCTTTATCTTTCTGTCCTTATTTTTTAGACAGTGTATTTAGTACTATTTCAGACTTGTGATCATATCTTAAGTGGTTCATGTACTAGTGACAGCAGATTTTAGGGGTGTAAACACTTATTTATGTTTTCTATGACTATCGACTTATTGAGACTTTTAACTAACTTGTATGATTTCTTCTTCCGCATTTAAATTCCTTATTAAACCGTTATAACAGGTTGTGGATGGCTTACTAATGAGGTGGGAGTTAATGCCTTCACGACTTTAGCAAAATCCATCGATTATTTTTTGTTGGAGATGATCGTCCAAGTCTTATTGAATAGAAGAAAGTCGCCCTCTCACAACAGATGGGTACACGACTTTTTTCACATGGCCGACTTTCATAATTTAATCAATATCACCATGTGTTTCAAACTTCTTGATATTCGTAGGTGCCAAAGACTAATGGCTAGCAAATACTGGATTCTCGTACAAATAAGTGCCACTACTATTGCCACAGTAAATCATGTGTCTTTCTATTAGAATGCTCAACTTCAGATGTTGATTTTTCACCAAAAATAATTTAATAAAGTTATTAGCAATTACTCTACATTCTGCTTCTGTCAAGGAGTGAGCTATAATCTTCTTTTTTAGAACCAGTTGATAGGATTTTGGCAGAGGAATAGAATGTATTCTGAGGTGAATGATTTATGAGTAAGGTATCCAGCTCAATCGGTGTCAAAATACATGTATAAGTTAAATTAATCATGTCTGGACACATGCAAGCCAAATTGAATTATACCCTAAAGAACCTGAGTACATGTTTAACAGCTTTCTAGTGGAGTTAATATAGCGAGTGCACAACTGGGACAATTTATTGATCGCATATAGGATATCTAGCCTAGTGAAAACAGATACTAAAGTTTTCCATTTACTCAGAGATAGCAAGTTGCGTCTGTGAGCTGAGCTCCATCATTGACTTTGAGTAGTTCGATCGTACTCACAGGCAGGGGCAAATTTATAGGCTAATTTTGGGGCACGTGAACCCATGGTCTCTCCGTAAAATTAGATATTTTATGTGTATATTTTTTCTAAAATTGGTATAATATTATTTGTTGGCACCAATGCTACAAGAAGACTAAGGCTTCATTTGTTTGCACTTAATGGAGGTCTGAATCTTAATCATTCAGATTCAGCCCATTAAGTGCATTTGTTTTTTGAGATTTTTACTAGGTGCAACACATTTATAGAGTTTAGTTGGCACAACTTCTGCATGTTTTCATAAATAACATGTTTTATATCAATTTTAGTATAGTATAAAATTCAGCATTGATTGATAATTAAATGAGATCCCACCAAATCTAGGATTTCATATTTTATTCCTTTTTTCAACATACACTAATTCTCTCTATGTTTATATTGAGAATAATTGATTTTGATAAAATAATTATTTAATCTAAAGCAGATATATATATATATATATATTTTTTGACTACTATGCCATTTACATTTGCAGTTTATTATTTCAAATATACAATTTAGATACGTATAATATACAATTTATATTTGCATTATTATTTCAAATATACATTTTACATGCATGCAATATTTGATATATACTGTTCACCAAAAAAAAAAAAAACATATACTCCTAATATAGGTTTATCACATATACTATTGACCTAAAAACGCATAAGCATCATCATTCAAATTTATAACATGGTTAAAATAATGTGCATACTATTCAAACTTGACTTCCAAAATAGTAAAGTAAATATTTTTCCAATTTAGAGACAAAATTAAAAAGAAATATAATATAAAAGGAAATTAACAAATTGCCCACATTGACCACACCCCTAAAAATGAAGGAATTCATCTCCCTTATTTTTAGGCGAGGAAAAGGGCTTCTATTAATTACGTACAGCCGTTTCTTTCATTTTTTAAGGACATGAAAAGGGGAATTTGTTTAGTTTTGTAATGACCCGTTTGGTCGTTTAGGCATTTTACCCTTTTACCCTTATTGACCCTTCCCCTAGCTTCATTAGAGTGTATTTGACTTGCGGGGATGGGTGGAGCGGTTCGCGAGGCAATCTGGTGAGTCTGCGCTGATTTTGAGGATTTTAGAAGGTTTTGAGTTAAATAAGTGAAAAAGTGCTGACCAATAGTTGACTTTTGGGTAAATGAGTCTTTTTGGGAATTTCATCGGTTCCATTAGGTCTGAAAGATCGATTATAACTTAGTAGGGTGATTGGTTCGGTTCTCGAGGCACTCGGGGGTATTTTGGTTGAAATCTTGTTTTAGGCATTTGGGGGTTGACCGGGTCAAGATGACATATTTTTGGAATTCCGAGGGCACGGGTGAGTTCGTAGCATGTTTTTATGGATTTTGATGGTGGGAAACTTATTTTGAGTGAGGGTTTGATGACTTATAAACCCTAGGTTAGTAAATGGATTTACTTAACTAATCATGGATAATTTTGGGAGGATTTCATAGTTTCTAGCTTGGTAAAGCTTGGGTAAGTTATTCCAACTCAAATTTCTACTTCACAACGGATTTTCAAATGGGTTAATTTATGGGTTTTCTCCATAATTGGGGGTTTTGATAAATTGATGAAATTAAAGCTCATTTGGGGTTAGAAATGCATGAAACTTAGGATGTTGATTGTTTAGACTTTGGGTAAACTACTTTTTCAATAAATTTTCGATTTTGTCCAATAATAGTAGTTTTAGAAGTATTTAGTTATGAGTGTCCTTAGACTAGTATACTAACGTAGGATACTAAATTGATAGACTTTGATCATTCTGAGGCGATTCGAAAAGAAAAGGTTCAAGTGGATTAGTTCGTGGCACCTGTTCGGCTTCGAGGTAGGTTATGGCTTACTTATGTTTAGACTCCGATTAGCAAAACATATGTAGATGATAGTTATTAACGAGAAAAACATGATAGGTCTTTAGGCATGGTGGTAGTGATAAATCCACTAGTTTGGTATGGATGTTGTTATGTGGGCTTGTTGCCATGTTTGTTATACTTGGGAATTTGATGTATTTATCTCTATCTCTTGATATCTCGTGAAAAAGGAAGGATAATATGGATGAATTGAGTTTTTATTTGCATTTCATGGCGAGCATCCGTAGATCCTAGGATATGCGGTGTTGTTAAGGTTGATTTCATGCATGGCATCCATTCCATATTTCATATGTGATTTGATATGAGTATGATTTGCCGTGAGTGGCAACCACACTAAATCTTTTAGTGGGCGAACCATCCCCTTTCCCGATTATCAACCATTTTAAACAATTATAAATCGATAACCAAAATTTAAAGCATAAAATTGTCTAGTCATGTCATATACAAATAAAGTGCAAAATTCTAACTATTACAACCCCAAAGATCCGAAAGTCATCGTACAAGGACTCTAAAACATAAACTGTCTAAGGAAATAACAACTGTCTGAAATAACATAAGTAATATCTGGAATAAAAGTAGACATTAAAGAGAAGATCTTCAGGCAGCCTGGCATGGATAGGAGCTCACCCTCAAATCTGTCGGAAACGGGCCTCACGCTAAATATAAGGTCTGATAGATGCCTCTGGATCACAATCTGCACTCAAAAGAATCCAGCTAGGTAGTATCAGTACAAACACTATGTACCGGTAGATATCATAGGCCGACTAATATTAGTATCATGCATAAAATAACAAAATCTATAGAATAAACAGATAGGCACAACAACACATAACCATATGAAACTATCAACAGAATCATCCAACCCCGAAATATCAGCCAATACAGAAATAAGATAAGTCCACACAAGCAATAATCAATAAAGGTAACTTAAGTCATGAAATCACCAACACAGTCGTAACTCACGAATTATCTCAACCCTGTCACATATCCGTACACACCTGCTAATAAGGAATCGATTTGGGAGAAACACCAAATCAATACCTGAAATGCAGAATTAAAGGATAACAAGAAATTGGGATGAGAATTGAAGAAAAGGGGATGAGAAATAGAGGATAAAAGCTAGACCTCAATGATAATGAATCCATGGACAAACCTAAGTATATGAAACCTAGACCCTTCCAATTGGACTCAATCAATAGAACCTAAGCTATTTGAAATCAAGTCAAGAGTGATTCAAATGAATCCACAAATAAACAACTCTTTATGAAATCAATGGAAATCGGTTCAAAACCAACAATGGAATCCACCATTAAATATCCTAAATCCTAAAGGCTATTAATCCAAACAAACTATCACTCATTTATAGTATCTAATACATAATTCATCCAAATCTCCCTAATCAAATGAAATGCAAGCTATATATACAAGTTAAGCAAAGAAGACTAATAGGCAATTACAATGCTACCCTTAATGAAGTAAGGGTCTTGTTTGGCTAGTCTTCTTAGTGTAGTCTTCAATTCAAGGATTGGCCTTCAATGGCCAAACACGTCCCTCCTTGCATAGATGGCCCTCTAATCGACCTTGCATGCATGGCCTTCTTGCAAGCATAACCCTCCTTGCGCAAAGTAGCCACTTGCACAAATAGCCATTTGCGCAAATAGCCCTCCAAGCTATCTTCCAAGTCTTGCGGTGTCACAACCCAACCGATGAGTCCTGGTGAGTGCCTGACCTCTAGTGATGAAGCACCCCTATACTCGTACAAGAACATCACCGAATAACTGGGCGGCCCATATGACTTATAACTGAACCATGCTGACTTATACAAGGACAACATCAAGAACTATGCATCAAGAACTATCAACCATATATATATATATATATACTGAAAATAACAGTGTAGGCCGACTAGGCCGCTACATGTGCTATACACAAAAGAATGGGAGCCGATAAGGCTTCATCACGTACCAACTACATACAACTGTCTACAGACCTCTAATGGAACAGAAAGCTATAGAAAGGATGGGACAGGGCCCCGCCATACCCATATACATCTCAAAATGGCATACCGAAATAGACCGCAACTCCGGATCAAGTGGAGCGCACTGACCACCGCTGGATGAAAGTCCTACTGAGCTGGACCGCCTGTCTGTCTACCTGAACCTGCGGGCATGAACGCAGCACCCCGAGCAATAGGGGAGTCAGTACGGATAATGTACCGAGTATGCAAGGCATAAGATCAACAAGTACATGAGATCATGAAAGACATCTGAAATATGAAAGCTAATCTCGATATCTGAATGAATCTGTAGCTGAACATCTGCATAACTCTATATAACATGAAAGTGCCTCTGAGGACGTATGATATGCATAGGTCATAATATACGGTTAGTGCTATGGAACGCACAACCCGATCCATATATCCCATGAGTCAGTGCCGAGGAACGTACGGCCTGATTTGTATATCATATAATAGTACCGACGAACGTACGGCCCGATCCATATATCAACATCATCACTGTGCCAGCTGATCAGGTGGTAATGCGTATATAACGCCTATCCCTTTCCTCATACCCCATATACATATAATATACGTGTATAAAACGCCTTCTAGTCAAGGGTCAATATGCATATGTATAATGAATGCAATGCATAAGTATAATGGGTGACTAGAACTCTCGGAGTAACATAAGGTCAGACTACCTCTGATAGACATCTTTTGAGCTAACATCATTAATATATGAAATCTCAAGACCCAAGAACAGAAGGAACAATCATATCAAGGAGTATAGGATCATCAAAGACTGAGGTACTCCTAATGCTTCTAACAGTAGAGTAATATGGAAGCTCGTTTACACGTTTGTTCGCTCATATCATAAGATCATGCCAAAAATGAAAGAAAGGATAGCCTTAACATACCTTGAAGCGTATCTAATCGTCCAACTTCTACTTCTCGAACTCGTAAATCTACAATCAAGATAACATAGGCTACAATTAGACCATTTACCTTACTTATTAACCAATTTAAGTACGAAGAGAGTTTAAAGAATTGTGGATAACATCTCCCTTGTAAACTTAGAAACCCTTCAACTTCCAATTCAATGCAACATCAACAACAATACCAACAACAACAATAACAACACTTACAAACCAAAATATAATCAAATCTATTCCAAATCATCCTCAAAATAACCCTTAACCCTAACTCTACCCTTATTCAACTTTCCACTTCCGTAACTATATTTCTTCTCTTAATATCACTAAAATTCTTGATACTTAGCTCAAACACAAAGGTGGGAACCATAAACATACCCTGAGGGGACTAGAATACCAAGAATCAATTGTAACTCCAACTTCCAAGCTTCACAACTTTGATTAAACCCTATGAACAACCTTCTCCTTCCCTAGCTCAGGGTTTATGGTGCTCGGATCCTACTAAAACTCCTCTAATATGATAGAAATTGTAGAGGGGAAATATGTTAGGGTTTTCTCTAACTTGGGACTGAGAAAATAAGAAATAAAGTCGTGGGGCATAACATATATAGATGGTTCAAGAAAATTTCAGGGGTGCGGTTGGACGAGCGGGTTGACGGTCGTCGACATCGACTTGCACCGTCAATGCAGCCACCTGAGAATCAGAGATAGATGTGTGTCGATGACATGGGTTGATTCCACCGTCAACACATCGACGACCCGTCAAAGGGGACTGGTTCCTGCCAGTTCCCTGAGTCGTTCTGGCTCGCGACAATTCGATTTGTTTAACTTCTAATCCTATCGTATTGCGAAGAATGTATACTCATACTTTGGTACACGCGAGGTAAAGCACTTAATATCTCAAAAACTCGGGTGCGAATTTCCATACTAAGGGTATAAACCACCGATAAGCCAATGACTTTCTTGCGACGAAAATGGGAGGCATAACATTCTACATCCCCCCCCCCCCCCAGAAACATTCATCCTCGCATGTTCATACAAGTCGTGGACTATAAAAATTTTGGAAGAGTCTCCCCTGTAAATATACCAACCCCACATGTACACAGCAACCCAAAATAATGCTGCACAGGGCCACATGCTAAAATATACAACACCATGGCCTCACATGACCAATCACAATAATTATAAATGAAACCAATACCTGGTGAAGATGATGCCTCAGACTAAGTCTCCTGAGATGATGGAAACAAATACGGTACTTAGCCTTCATTTTCTCTTTAGCTTGCCAAGTCATTTCTTCAACATTATTTTTAACATCCCGTAAATTCGAGTTAGGTGTGAATGTATGAAAACCAGTATTAATTTGATATTTTAGCCATATGAATCCATTCGGGATGAATTCGGGTTTTAAATAGTCATTTTGAACTCAAACCAAAAAGTGAAGTTCTTAAGGTCTTCTAAATTCGTCTAAGTCTGAGACAGTTTGCACTTATGGCCAGTTATCGGATAATGTTTTCTAGGAATTTGAGAAAAATCAAAACATTAAAGTTTTAGGTCTATTAAACACCTTTCCAACGGTAGGTTACCCATCTCTAACAGAGCTCTGTGCTAGGAGTTATGCCCATTTTACTGAGCATCATCTGTACAGTGCGAAAATTAGGTGTGCGCGGCGCCCCAGGCCAAATTTTCAGCAAACTCAAAATTTTGACACCGTTAAAATGGATACACTGTGTGCGCCATCCTGGGCGACGCCCCAGGTGATGCACCAGGCCATTTTATGCCTGAAGCGATTTTTTCCGAATTTTATAAAAGCCAAAATTCGTTATATTCATTCCCACTTTGTTTGGCCAACCTTTTTAGAGGAAATAGCCCTAGGGTTTACCCAAAACATATAAGGTAAGTTCTTGATCAATTCCGATCATTACTTCATCAATCTAGCATCAAATTAACAATAGTTCATCTTCCAAAAACCCTAGATTCTTGAAACCCAAGAAAGAGAAGAAGAAAGGGACGTTTGGAGACGTTGAGATTCCTTTAATAAGGTATGATCCTTGACTTATTTTTTATGTTATTGAAAGGGTTTAGACTAGTGTAGGTTATCCTATGGGATTAGAATCCATGATTGATTCATGAAGTGTTCAAGAACACATTCTAGACATGAAAACCCTAGTTTTTCTATAAAGGGGTAATATGGGTAGAATTAGATTAAAGCTCTAATATTTCTCATCTAAAACCATTGTAGTGTGATTATTGAATCTTGGAAAGTGCGTTTGAGAGGGATTTGAGGTATGTCTAGATTTTCAAAAATCTTTCTTGAAGTATGTCTATATTTCAAAATTCGTCTTTTCAAGTATGTCTACTTATGAAGTATGTTTATGTTCTGAAAGCATGATTTGTATCTGAAAATCCTTCCTTGATTGTTTGTATAAGCTATAACTCTTGTTTGGTGGAAGTTCTTTTGGAATTAAAGATGATTTCTTTTAGACAAGGTCATGCGTGTGTGGTCAAGCTTGCATCGAACCTTATATTTTAACTATACTACTTTGTAAAACTCGTTTTTCCCATTATTGGATGATTGAACTCTGTGAAACTCATTTTTCCCATTATTGGATGATTGAACTCATTTTTCTAAAGGTTGGACCTTAAACTTATTTTGCTGTTGAATGGATTTCTTGAACTTGAAAATTGAATAAGATATTTGAATAAGATTCTAAATCGGTTATAACTTGAAATGCCTCTATTTTGAGATAATGACTTGAGAAGTGAGATTCAGCTCTAAGCCATGATTACTAATTTGGTAATAAGCCATGATTTGTATTTTTTTTGTGTTTGGTCCTGTATGGGCAAGTTGTGCTAGTCCAGAGGACGATTAGCCATTATGGATCCTAACGTATCGATACGAGTATTGCTGTGTCAGTCCAGAGGACGATTGACCTCCGTCTTCCTAGCCCGGTGTAACATCCCGTAAATCCGAATTAGGTATGAATGTATGAATCTAGTATAAAGGTGATACTTTAGCTATACGAATCTATTTGGGATGAACTCGGGTGATAAACGGTCATTTTGAAGTCAAACCAAAAAGTGAAGTTCTTAAGGCCTTCTAAATTCGTCTAAGTCTAGGACAGTCTGTACTTATAGCCTGTTTTCGGGTACTTGCGTAAGGAATTTGTGAAACCTTCCTTCTTGAAAGTTGTAGCTCTTTGAAATATCTTTCCAACGGTATATTATGGGGGTCAAGGGGACATCTTTACAAAGAGTTATGGCCATTTTACTGAAGGATTATAGTGCAGTCCATTCACCAATCATGTTATACGAACCTGTTATACGGCCCATATAATTTTATACGGACCGTATAACTCGTCCGTACTTCAGGAAGCTCCAAATCGACGTTCTGTTCAGCCATGATAAATATGGTCATATTATACGGACCGTATAACTTTATACGGACCGTATAATATGTCCATATAACCTCCGCCTCACTTTTGTATAAATCCAAGCCTTGAGTTCTTCTATTTCATTATTCACAATTCCAAGCCCTAGCAATAATCCAAAACATCAAGGTAAGTCAATCCAAACCCTTCCAACTCAATTCTAACATATACTCTAATAATCTAAGCAAGAAATCATTGTTCCTAATCTAGGGTTTTCAAGAAAACCCATCTCAAGATTCAAGAATCAAGATTTAGGAAATCTTCTCCAAAATTCAAGTCTTCAATTCAAGATTTTGGAGCAATTAAGGTATGTAGAACTTCTATCCACATGTGGGAATCTCTACGTTCTTCCCCATGCTCCGTTTCTTGATATCCATGAAGTTCAAATCCTAGGGCATTAAACCCAACATATTGGTAGCCCGTATTATTGTATTTATGTACATAAAGTTTGTATCTATGTTCGTTATTGTATTCCTAATCTTCCATACGGTTATTAGGAACCCTAGCTTAATCCATGAATCATGAATTCTTCCTCATGTGTTCTCATTATGTTTATATGAAATTTTATGATTTTATGTAGCAAGTTACAAGCATGTTTTCAAGTCAATTATATATATAATTATGAACTATTGTTATTACTCATGAATCAAGAACATGTTTGCAAGACTACGACAAGTTATCTCATGAAACCATACTACAAGATATTTCATGAAACCACGTTACAAGTTATTTTGTGAAATCATGATTACAAGTTATTTACAAATTATTTCACGAAAATCATTGGCTTCTTAGCCAACTATATCATGTTCATGTTTTTTGAGATTTGCTTAGTTAACCGAGAAGGCTCAGATAGCTTGAAACTACGTAGCCACCGTAGGATAAGGGTTGTCAGCAAGGAGGCAACACCTTCATTATGCAGTTTGGATCCTTACATGCTTATTATTACTTAAATCTCATATCCCGGCAAGGTGTGAGTGTTCACTGGTAGGACGTAAGTACCGGCATCATGTTGTCGGTTATACTATAGCATTCCCCACATTACAAGCGAGTTTTATATACATGTATTTCCATTGATTTACTGTTTTCGACTTTACTCATATTTCATACCCATGTTCAAGTTACATTCGGTTTCGGTTCATGTCCTATACCTATGTTGTGCCATGTTCTTCATTTCGAGCGGAGTTTTACATACTAGTACTATTCACCATGTACTAACGTCCCTTTTGCCGGGCCCGCACTTCACGGTGCGGTATACCGATTTTCGGAGCATACACTCGCGCAAAGAGGGTCACCTCAGTTATCAGCTTATTGGTGAGCCCCACTCCTCTCGGGGTTCAACATGGAGTTTGCATTAGTATTCAGTTATGATAGTCCAGGGTCATGTCGTGGTAGTTAGTATTCAGACATGTTTTAGAGGTTTCATAGACAGATATTAGTTCACAGAGTCAGTTATGCTTTCATGTTTGCAGACTATTACGCTTTCATGAATTTTTCAAGCTATGAGATAATTTCAAGACTTTATTCCGCAAATTACATTTTTCATGATTAATTTAAATTGCATCATATAGAGTATATTGTTTTGATGCCCATGTTGACAAGCAAGCCATGAGGTTCGCTCGGACACATGCAAGCAAGACCCGAGTGCCGTGTTACGCCCAGGCCATGGTTCGGGGCGTGACACCCGGAGTATCTATTGTTGTGCTAGTCCAGAGGACGATTAGCCACCGTATCTTCCTAGACCAGAGTATCTATTGCTGTTCTAGTCCAGAGGACGATTAGCCTCCGTATCTTCCTAGACCGGAGTATCTATGGCTGTGCTAGTCCAGAGGACGATTAGCCTCTGTCGCTTCCTAGCCCGGAGTATCTATTCTTTGTGCTAGTCCGTAGGACGATTAGCCTCCGTGGTTTCCTAACCCGGAGTATCGATTGATTGATCAGCCTGTGAGTGGCTTGTTTCGTACTTTGATTAGCCCGTGGCTGGCTTGTTTCGTATCTTGTTTCCTAATAGTGGCTTACGGTGATAGTGAATTCGTAAGTGAAATACTTGGACTGGTAAATGGTAAGGAGTTAAGTTAATGTGTCCTTCGTTGTTGGATTCTGCGATGACTCTTCAATGTATCTGACTTACTTTATTCCTGGGTTTGAACTATTATTTTCATTGATATCATTTTATTGATTTTATTCGTTATATCTTGTTTTGTTAACTATTGCCCCTTAGAAACTCACTGAGTAAGAAGTACTTAGGCATACCATTGTTGTTTTTATTGTATGTTAGGTAACGGAGAAGAGCAGGTTCTTGATACTCAAAACGCTTAGGAAGAACTTGCTGTTGTTGCTGACTTGGTGAGCCCACATGTTCATTCGTGGGACCCCTTGTCATATTTATTTACTATTCTAGTATTTCCGGCTGCGTCCCGATGTGTCAGACAAATTACTCTTTTATCTTAGAAGCTCCATAGTACACATTCTTGTGGGTAGTTGTTGAGTTTTGTTTAACTCTTGGGCGTTCGTCACGTTTTGATTAAGTTTTATAATATTAAAGACTTCCACTGATTTAATTCATAAATCATGATTTGATTGTATTTATTTTATAAACTGTTGGAGGTGAATATTGAACCTGGCGGGTTCAAGTGTTGTTATTGCATCTTTTAGGTTCTTTCGATGTTGTTCATGACGTCGGATGTCGGTCACGTCTAGGGTGGGTTTTGGGGCGTGACATTATTATTCCTCCACATAACATTAACGGAAGCCACATCCTTAGTTCGCAATCGATGAACTTGTCTATCCAATATAGCCATAGGAATCTCTTCGTAAGATAGCTGCTTGGTCACCTGGATATCTTCTACCGGTACAATTCTCAAGGGATATCCTATACACTTATGAAGCATGGATACATGGAATACCGGATGTACAGACTCCAACTCGGAAGGTAGTTCTAATTTATTTGCGACCTTACCCACTGTACGAATGATTCTATATGGCCTAATGTATTGAGGGTTCAACTTACTTTTCTTTCCAAATCTTATGACTCCCTTCATATGTGAGATCTTCAGGAAAACCCAATCGCCTATCTCAAACTCTAACTTGCGCCGCAGGTTATCTGCATAGGATTTCTATCGACTCTACGCCACTAGTAACCGCTCTTGAATCACTTTCATTTTGTCAACTGCTTGATGTATTATATCTAGGCCTGCTAACTGATTTTCTCTAACATCAAACCATCCTATAGGTGATCTACATCTCCGCCCGTACAAAGCCTCATAAGGAGCCATCTGAATTCTAGAATGGTAACTGTTATTATATGCAAACTCAATAAGAGGCAAATGATCATCCTAGCTACCTCAAAAGTCAATCACACAAGCTCTTAGCATATCCTCAAGTGTCTGTATAGTACGCTCCGCTTGTCCATCTGTCTACGGATGAAATGCAGTACTAAGACTCACCTGAGTCCCCAATCCATTCTGGAAAGATCTCCAGAAGTTAGCTGCGATCTACGCTCCTCTATCTGAAATAATGGTTGTAGAAACACCATGAAGTCGTACAATCTCTCTAAGATAGAGCTTCGCGTAATCTTCAGCTGAGTAAGTAGTTCTAACAGGCAGGAAGTGGGCTGACTTTGTAAGCCTATTAAATATGACCCATATCGAATCATACTTTCGCGGAGTATGGGGCAAACCTGTAATGAAATCCATAGTGATTAATTCCTATTTCCATGTCGGAATCTCCATAGCCTATAATAAACCTCCGGGCTTCCAGTGCTCTATTTTTACTTGCTGATAATTCAGACACTGAGCGACAAATTCTGCTATATCTTTTTTCATACCATCCCACCAATAAAATTCCTTGAGATCATGGTGCATTTTTGTTATGCCCGGGTGAATAAAATAGCGAAAATAGTGAGCTTCCCTCATAGCTTGTTGACGAAGGCCGGCAACATTAGGAACGCACAATCTACCTCGATACCTGAGTACTCCATCTCCTGTGATCACGAAGGGTGTCTTTTCTTTTTGAGGAGTTGTGTCCCGATAATGAACTAGAACAGGATCCTCGTACTGACGTTCTTTTATCTCCACTGTCAAAGATGACACCGCTGTGTCTTGAACCATAATTCCTGCATCACCCAAATCTAATAGCCTAACTCCAAGGCTAGCTAATTGATGAACTTCACGGACTATGTCTCTTTTCTCTGGCTGCACATATGACAGGCTACCCATGGATTTACGACTAAGAGCATCAGCTGCTACATTCACCTTTTCGGGGTGGTATAAAATACTCACATCATAATCTTTTAGTAGTTCTAACCACCGCCTCTGTTGAAGATTTAACTCCTTCTGCTTGAAAATATATTGGAGACTCTTGTGATCAGTATAAATGTCAACATGAACACCGTATAAGTAGTGTCTCCACATCTTCAAGGCATGAATCACTACAGCTAACTCAAGATCATGGGTTGGATAGTTCTTCCCGTACTTCTTCAGCTATCTAGAAGCATAAGCGATAACCTTACCGTGTTGCATTAGTACGTAACCCAATCCAATATCTGAAGCATCATAATATATCACATAGCCATATGTTCCCTCCGAGAGAGTCAAAATGAGTCTTTGAAGTCTACTTGTCTTTCAATAGCTAAAAACTCCGCTCACATGCATCCGTCCACTGGACCTTAGCTAATTTCTGAGTCAGCTTCGTCAATGGGGGAAAAAAAGAGAAGAAAATCCTTCCACGAACCTTCTATAATATCCTGCTAGACCCAAGAAACTACGTATCTCCGTTGGCGTCGTAGGCCTTGGCCTATACTTCACAGCTTTAATCTTTTGAGTATCTACTCTAATGCCTTCATCTGAAATAATGTGACCAAGAAAAGTCACAGATGTCATGACCCAACTAGTGGGCCATGACGGGTACCCGGAGCTGACTATCTGTCACGACCCGAATTACCGGCCATGACGGGCATCCGAGGCTAACCACCGAACACCACTCATGCTGCTACTTGTCTGCTCTTATTCATGATATATGTATATGATCATAGAAAATTATCATCATTTGAAACATATTTACCTTTATGAACATAAGCCCTTCGGCTATCAAAATAGTATATATATATATGAAGACTATGGGACCATGCTACCCACACTGCGTATCTACGAGCCTCTACTAGAGTACCAGACATATGAACGGGACAGGACCCCGTCGTGCCCAATAATGAATATATACATATATGTACCAAAAGAATAATCACCGGGGGTGCCTCACCAGAGAATGGAGTGCTCTCAAATCAACCGCTAGCTCCTATGAGTCCGGGTCACCTCCCTGTCTACACTCGTGGGCATGAACACAACGTTCAAAGAAAAGGACGTCGCATACGAATATTTATGCGAGTATGTAAGGCATAAACAGTAATAAGATATCAATAAAATAAGGAGGCATCAATGAGGAGCAATCTGTAACTGACTGAATCATAAAGGAAATAATGCATGCTGGCTTACTTTCATACTTATCATCATATTACATATGCATATATGTATAAACTGCCTGACTATACAGGTACGGTGTGATAATCAATCATATTAGCAATAGCATTAGCCTGCGTCCAGGCCTCCCGCGTCCGGGGTATCATCTCATGCCACCCACTAGTGGTGTCTGCCCATGCCATCTGGCCAGGGTGTATAGCTGCCCGCCTTGGCGGTGACTGCCCGGCCAAATAGGCGCGGTGTAATATCATCATGTTCTCATGTGCTATTCATCATATGCTTATCATAACTCATCATAGTACATGCATAGAGATTCATAGATAATCATAATCTATCGGGGTGACGTAAGGTCGTAGACCCCCGACTTCATTATGGAACATTCGTAAGTATTCTGCCTCACGTTGAAGGAACAAACATAAGGCGAGTGTACACAATGATCAACATCAATGGGATATGGATAGCTTCATTAGCTTAAATGGAGCATCATATCATAGGCTATAGCATCTCTAGACTTAGCTTGTCATTATCATTATCGTACTCGTAGCATATCTCTTATCTCGTATGGCTATTCATGAACAATGACTCATAGTCTTCTCGAAGATGGAACATTCATAAGAAAGAGGAAATTCATGCCATAGGACTCATGCCTTAGAAAGAAAGGATTAGCCTCACATACCTTTGTCATTTAACTATTCTATCGCTTGCTCGTTCTCCTTTAATGCTTGCGTCTTTACCTTCAAAAGAGTTCATATCGTCATTAGCTAGGCAATTACAAGAACGTGCATCTTAAGGCTAAAGAAAATTGGGCAGCGTTTCCTTTGTTTATACTACTTTCCGCCATATTCCATATCAACTCCCAACATTCATAACAACAATCACAATATCGCTAGCAACAATCGTCATTCATTTACTTTATTCACATTTCACAATTCTACTCCAATTCTCCAAAATCATAACCGAAGTCTATTATCACATACTTTCACATACAATACTTATTCCATGTTCTAAATATCATTTATAACGCATTTATGGTCTCAACGTAACCATTTTCATGATTCAGTCCAACTACTATTCCACAATGACATTTTTCACCCATTTAAGACCCATTTTCTATATTCCTCTACCATTCATGTGTCTCAACTTAATAATACTTCAAACAACATAGAAAGGTTATGAAACTCACCTTAGATGAAGGAGAAACAAACCTTGAATGATAATACACCTTTTCCACCAAAACCCTATTTTCACCTTTCTTGGATTTTCTTGATTTGGATGACTTCAATAAGGTTTCCTTCACTTGATTTACTTGATTTCTTGTTGTTGATCCTTGATTCCCTTTGTTTTCTTATGGATGAGAAATATGGAAGGTTCTATAGGTCTTGAGAGGTTGAGGACGTTGATGGAAATGAATAAAATGAAGTGGGATTACATTTAAAGACTTGGAACAACTTCAGTCGTCGGGACTTTCACGGATGCCTTCACGGTCCGTGGATCATGGTGTTCGTCGTGAAACTCGGTCGTGGTTCATGACCAGCCAGCCACCTTCTCTGCTGGCTGTTCCACGGACACATCCACCGTCCGTGGAACATTATATGGTCCGTGGAACCTTGGCCGTGGAACTCACGGTTCCGCCGGAATTGTTTGTCGTTTGGTTTGATCTCCAATCCTTTTGGAACCTTCTTAACACGCTTATGAATATTATTATTGGCATGGAATGTTAAGGGCGAACTTGGAATTTGGAAAGTGTTATTAGTTCATGACTTCTTGGAGAAGCTTTGGCCGTGGGTCCCACCCATGGTTGGCCAATTATTTTAAGCCATGAAGATGTACATGTGTTCATTTCATATTTTGTAAGGGCTAAGTGTATATAGGGACAAAGATGACAAAGCAAGCAAGACAATTAGTCATCTTTGAGGACTTAGGAAAAATTCTAGAAACTTGGAGAAAAAAAAAAAATTGGCATGGAAAAGAAAAGGGAGTTATTAGTTCAACCGGCCATGTGCATGGTCATGTGCAATTATATATATATATATATATATATATATATATATATATATATATATATATATATATATACATGGATGACTAAATAAGGCAAGTCATCATTTCCACTCTAGAAAATTCAAGAAAATAAGAGAGGAAGAGAGAAACCATTCGGCCTTATATATATATAGCTGTGCCGAGAATGGTCCCTCCAATATCATTTTAACAAATAAATTCCTCCAAGCTTCCCTACTAAATGGAAGGTTCTCTATCATGTGAAGTAGTTGTTGGAAGAAGGAAACCATTTGTTTTGCAAAGGACAACTTTGGCCGAGAGAGAGAGAGAGAGAGTTGTGAAGCCAAGTGGAGAAAGGTAAGATTCAATCTCTTCTTTCATATGTTAGGCATGGTTTGTATGTTGTGGAGTGTGGAAATGAATGGAATTCATGAAGTTGTGGTATGTGTGTGTGTGGCCGTGCATATGTGAGATCATGTAGGAGTAAAGAACTAATCTATTTAGCATGTTTGGATTGTGTATTATGGATAGTTGTGCATGTGGAAGAATGTGTAGGAATGAATGAACTTCATGGAATTATATGTGTTGAAGCTTGGCCGAATGTATGGGCTGTTTGTGTAGAAAAGATGAACTAAGGTTATTTAGTGTTTTAGTTGATGTTGTTGTGGATATTATGATGTAAAATGAAGGTTTGATTGTTCAAGTTGAAGTTGTAATGGTTGTGGGCTGATTTGGAAGCTAATGTGATTTTAATATGCTTTCTTGAATCTATGGAAATAATGTTGTAAACGTGTGGATTGTTGATGTAGTTTATGAGTTTAGAAGAAAAAGAAATGTGTTGTTGATGTTTTCTTGCACTTAGAAGGTTTCGGGTTCCCTTGTGTATGGGATGGGCTGATTTGAATATTTTATGGATTGTCCAAAGTGTTCTTGAATCGTGTTTGGATGACCTCGGATTAGTATTGGAATACGCAAGCATTGATGTTGCCTTGAATGTAGAAAGTTGAATTGGATGAAAATAGAATGTTGTTGAATTGTGTAGAAAGGAGTTGTTAATGCTAAAATGTGTTTGAAATTGATTATTGATGTTGTTTATATGGTTGTTGGTATTGTTGTTGAAGATTTGGCCGAGTGGAATTCTCGGGGTTGATGGATTTATAGGGGAGATGCTGCCCAAATTTTTATAGACGAAGTGTTAGTTTGGAAATTGGATTCTTAAGTGTTTATGGCTAATGGTTGATATTTAATGACATTATTGTAGATCGTGAGAAGTCGAGACGTAAGTTCGGATTAGCTTAGGAAGCGGCTAAGGTATGTAAAGCTCACCCCTTCTTTCTTTGGCATGTCTTAGTTGAAAATAAGTTATGACACGAATTACGAGGTAACTCTATTCTGGTGATCCGAGCATGTTTATGAATCTTATTGGCTTCTTGATATCCGTATTCTTAATGTGGTCAAATCATGGTCCGTATGTCACTCGTATAATTAAATTTCAAAAATTGCATAAAGGTTTTGTTTTCAAAAGAGTTTTGTTCCTAAACGGTTCCGAAACTACGAACGTCCGTAACTTTCACAGAAAGGCTCGGATCGCTTCGATTTGTTCGTAGAAAGTTCTAAGGTGAATAATGTTCGTAACTTTCCGAGGCGGACTCGGATTGATTTGATGTATGGCTATGATCTCTACGACACTTTGATATGCTCATGACATATGATATGTTTCCGAGTAATGTCCGAAAGCCATTGGATATGACCATTGTCCGGACTTTCAAATGACGCTTCGATTTGATTACTTCATTGAGTCTATGGAATGATTTATGTGCATATGGTTTTTCATTACTCTGCTCGTGCAAGCTCAATATGTCATTCACCGAGTCCCGGGCCGGGTACGTATTCGTGCACATACCTTT
This sequence comes from Lycium ferocissimum, assembly GCF_029784015.1. Classification (NCBI taxonomy): domain Eukaryota; kingdom Viridiplantae; phylum Streptophyta; class Magnoliopsida; order Solanales; family Solanaceae; genus Lycium; species Lycium ferocissimum. The sequence goes on from NC_081353.1 coordinate 63,449,884, forward strand.
GCATTGTTCACCGAGTCCCTCACTAGAAATGAGGACAATAGTCTCGGACTAGTCCCGATAAGGGTCGGTATATATATGTATACGATTATTCACCGAGTCCCGAAAGGGCCGGGTACGATCGAGTCTCGAAAGGGCCGGGTACGGTATATGATGCTATGATTATTTACCGAGTCCCTTGCTAGCGGGGCCGGGACACGCTATTCACCGAGTCCCTCACTAGAGGGTCGGGCCATTACTTTTTCTACGAAATTTAGCCACCTCCCCTATAAATTGGACATCCTCGAGAATTTAACTCGGCCAAATCATTATCAACAATACGGTATATATATATATGTATATAGACATGCATACATGATTATGATATGATTTTGCTCACCGAGTCCCTCACTAGAGGGCCGGGTACGGTATATATGTACGATGATATGATGACATGATTATGATATGATTTTACCTACCGAGTCCCTCACTAGAGGGCCGGGACACGCTATATGTATATATGATGATTATATGTTTTTGATATGCATGATAAATGTTTCCGAAGGCAGGTCTTATGATCTTCTGTACTCTTTACTTCAGTATGATCCCGCTTACGACATTTCATGCTTTACATACTCGCACATATTCCGCATCGACCCCTTTCTTCTACTCTCGCGTTTCATGCCGCGCGTCACAGTACACCTGTGTGAGTCAAGATATTAGTAGAAGATGTTCCAGCGGGATTGGCGAGCTCCACTTTCTCCGGAGTGCAGCCGAGTCAGAGTATTATGCTATGACAGTTCGTTCTATGTTAGAGACTTTGCAGACAGTGTCATGGGTATAAGATGTCGGTTATGTAAGCGGCTATGTAAGCCGATGTATTATAACGCATTGTATTATAAGTTTTACATGTTACCGATTTTATTTGATTCGAGAAAGGTAAAAAGCATGTTGGTTTCTGAAAATCTTTCCTTATGTACTTATGTTATGCTATGAGGGCCCAATATGATTACGAGTGTCCCGAGAGTCAGCGGGTTCGCTCGGCCCTAGGTAAGGGTCGGGTGCCCATCACACCCTGTCGGATTAAGGGTGTGACAAATTGGTATCAGAGCAGTTCGTCCTAGGGGTTGTCTGCAAAGTCGTGTCCGGTAGAGTCCTGTTTATGGTGTGAAGCCGGCCACATTTATAAACAGGAGGCTACGGGGCATCTAGGGTGGTTACTCCTCTTTCACCTCTTAGATCGTGCCATAGAGCCAAGTCGTAGGAAATGGGATTTTCGATACTAACCTTTGATTATGGCAGAAGAACGACATCGAACGAAGGAGGCGACTGATGATATTGGAAGTTACAAGCACGCAGGTAAGTAAAGGTATGAGAGATATATGTCAGGTAAGATATTGAAGTACGATGGAAATACAAGCTGAAAAATTGAAAAGGAAAGTACGCAAGAAAGTGTAACACGTACAGTCATGTTGAGCATATGAGGTAAATTCATTATTTTCAGACTTTTATGAATATTGAGAGCCCTGTGCGGCTGTGATACGATACGATATGATATGATATATATATATATATCTATATGATGATGGCCCTGTGAGGCACTGTTGGTATTTCCTGCGTGCAGGTTGTGGGATAGTAAGAAATACAGAGGAAACTCTGCCGAAATTTTTCTAGAAATAATACGAGAATGAAATGTAAGTTTGGAATGTGTTTTGAAAAAAAAAAGTCGTGTTAATAGCAACAATGGGAGTTGACCAAGAATTTGTGAAGTATGGCTACCTTTTAGGAATAAGTTAAGCGTGGAATGAGTGATAATAGTAAATAGGAGGTCGATAAGGATATGGTAATAGGAATTTGGAACGGATTGGTGATATTAAGAGATGATTTAGAAAGGATTTGGTAGAGTTGGATGAAAGGATATATTAAGGCACCGACTGAATCGATAAGTAAGAGGAAAAATATGATGAGATTATAGTTAAAGGAAGTAATGATACGATTAAGACAAGGGTATGAAGGAAAAAGAATTGTGACGGATGGGAACGTATTGATAAGACAGCTGCCGGGATGTGTTGTGAGGACGTTTTGGGAATATGTTAAGATCTCGACTTACCCCAAATTAGGTGACGAAGGTCATGTGGTGAGGTGGACGCGATCGAGCCGGCATTAGCGCACCCGATTTTACTAAAGTTTCGAGGTTAAGCGTCTTTGGAGTGAGGGAAATTTCAGGATGGGTGACCCCCCTGGGAAGTATTTTGAAAAATCTTATAAAATTCGGATATAAGAAGTAAAGGAGAAGCTAGAGTAGCCTAAAGGAAATTAGAGTATGTGGAGTGGCCGAAACCTTAAGAGGACGCGTAGGACGGGGCGGATCAGGTCGGCGAAAAGAAGGAGTTAATGGAAGAAAGGAATAAGAAGAAAGCGAGACAACAGTATAGTAATAGGTTACGACGTGTATAACTGAGGACTCGAGTGCCATAAGTGACGGGACTGTGAAGGGTTAAGTTGTAGGAAGATGAAAAACAAAGTGGAATGAAGGCCAGAAAGTGACTGGTATGATACGGATAGACGTGGACGAACAGAATACGTTCTGAAAATAAGAGGAGGATCATGTAGGAATAGTGTGTTCTGAATGACACAGAGGTAGCAGAAGATTCCTCGTGTACAGAATGAGAGATAGGTGTAAACAGGAGAAATAATGAAGGGATACCAAAGGAAGCACCCGAGTTAAGTTGGGATAAAGATAAGATTTCAAGAGAACTTTGGTTACTTGTCGTCGGAGTAAAAGCACGGCCAAATTGAAATTGGAAATAATGACATGGGGCATGCATAAACGAATAATGGTATAAGTACACCCCTAAAGGGGGGAAGCGGATGAAAGAAATGCAAGGATGAGATCGGAACAATCGACACGGTAATGTGTTTGATATAGATGCTTGAGCCACAAATGGGACCCCCCCCCTTACTGAGATAAGTTAGTAAGATTGGAAAAAACAACAATAAGTGGATAAAAGACGGTGTGAGAAGTTTTGCAGAGACTCTGAATGACGTAACGCGAGAAAGTGAACGTGTATGAAGAAAAAAGGAGAGCATGACAAGAGAATGGTATGACGTAACTTAAGAGATAGTATGAGGGATAGTGATGCTATACGAGAGTATTAAGGGCCAAGATGTGGGACTAAGGAGTATTGGATAAGAAGAGTAAAGCAACTTAGCAACGACAATGCGAATTGTGATATTTTGGGTACATTACGGAAGAATATAGTGATGGTTTCAAGAGTGATTAGGAAAGGAATAGAATATGTTGAAATAGATGACGGCTTTATGGTTGAACTAAGGACCAATATAGGCAAAAGAGAAAAAGACAAGGTAGAATGAAAGGACGGTGATGTTTGCGACCGAGGTATTTCTTATACAAGTTGTACAAGGATAGTGATGCCACCCCCCAGAGTTGCAACGTAAATGGGACTAAGCAAGTATTGGATAAGAAGAAAGATCTTCGAGCAACGACAATGCGGTTGTGATATTTTGGGTACATAGCAAACGGAAGAATAGGACACTTAGAAATTGACTAAAATAGAATTAGAAAAAAAGGAGAGGAACAACGATTAGTAGTTGGAAATTTGAAGGAAAGAGAGAATACTACTCTCATGAATGAAACAAGAGAAGGGAGACAAGGTAGAACATAAGGATTAGTAAAGGACCGCCGAGGTATTCTCGGACTAATCCGAACACCTTCGTATATTCATGAAGCAGAGATGTGCAACATAACTATAATGGTAAAAAGAGAAAGATCGGAAAGCTAACAAGGATTAAAGATACGAAAGGGTAGCCAAGACTGTTATAATGGAGACAAAAATTTTGGGAGAGCGAACGATTATTAGTTAAATTCTTTCAAATGCACAAAGGCAAAGAAGTGGGAGGAGTAGAGTGAATGGAAATAAAGAGGTTAAGTAGGAATGAGGAGAGTTAGAATTCGCGGTCAAATGTTAAGGCAAAGAATGATTAAGTGCATGATAAGAAGGTTAAGTAGGAACAATCAGAGCACAAAAAAGGGGGGGATGACTATTCCGAAGGAGGAAAAGATACTACACCCCGTACTTCCCGTACCTTGGGATCCGTTGAAGTCATGGTCAATAAAGACGCAAAGTTATAGGTGCGTGGGTTATGATTATAAGAATCCAAGTTCACGTAACGGTCATGGGAGAATTTGGAAGACCAGTGCACTAAAGGATCGATGAATGAACTGTATGTGATAGTTATAAAAAGGAGCTCCCCCGAGGTGCTTATGAGACTCTGTAAGACTAGTTGAACATTCGAGGACGAATGTTCTAAAGGGGGGAAGGATGTTATATCCCGCATTTTGTACGTTGGGATATTCCGAGTTAGTTGCGACAAGTTAAGGGCAAGGCCATTTTCCGGTTTTGTTTTAATGCGCAAGCCGCTTATGAATATTATTATTGGCATGGAATGTTAAGGGCGAACTTGGAATTTGGAAAGTGTTATTAGTTCATGACTTCTTGGAGAAGCCAAGTGGCCGTGGGTCCCACCCATGGTTGGCCAATTATTTTAAGCCATGAAGATGTACATGTGTTCATTTCATATTTTGTAAGGGCTAAGTGTATATAGGGACAAAGATGACAAAGCAAGCAAGACAATTAGTCATCTTTGAGGACTTAAAGAAAATTCTAGAAACTTGGAGAAAAAAAAAAAGGAAAAGAAAAGGAGCAACCGGCCATGTGCATGGTCATGTGCACATTATATATATATATATATATATATATATATATATATATATATATATATATATACAATGACTAAATAAGGCAAGTCATCATTTCCACTCTAGAAAATTCAAGAAAGCTTGGAGAGGAAGAGAGAAACCATTCGGCCAAGAAGCTAGCCGAGAATGGTCCCTCCAATATTGACTTCAAGACAAATAAATTCCTCCAAGCTTCCCTACTAAATGGAAGGTTCTCTATCACGTGAAGTAGTTGTTGGAAGAAGGAAACCATTTGTTTTGCAAAGGACAACTTTGTCCGAGAGAGAGAGAGAGAGTTGTGAAGCCAAGTGGAGAAAGGTAAGATTCAATCTCTTCTTTCATATGTTAGGCATGGTTTGTATGTTGTGGAGTGTGGAAATGAATGGAATTCATGAAGTTGTGGTATGTTGTGTGTGGCCGTGCATATGTGAGATCATGTAGGAGTAAAGAACTAATCTATTTAGCATGTTTGGATTGTGTATTATGGATAGTTGTGCATGTGGAATAATGTGTAGGAATGAATAAACTTCAGGGAATTATACAAGTTGAAGCTTGGCCGAATGTATGGGCTGTTTGTGTAGAAAAGATGAACTAATGTTATTTAGTGTTTTAGTTGATGTTGTTGTGGATATTATGATGTAAAATGAAGGTTTGATGGTTCAAGTTGAAGTTGTAATGGTTGTGGGCTGATTTGGAAGCTAATGTGATTTTAATATGCTTTCTTGAATCTATGGAAATAATGTTGTAAACGTGTGGATTGTTGATGTAGTTTATGAGTTTGGAAGAAAAGAAATGTGTTGTTGATGTTTTCTTGCACTTAGAAGGTTTCGGGTTCCCTTGTGTATGGGATGGGCTGATTTGAATATTTTATGGATTGTCCAAAGTGTTCTTGAATCGTGTTTGGATGACCTCGGATTAGTATTGGAATACGCAAGCATTGATGTTGCCTTGAATGTAGAAAGTTGAATTGGATGAAAATAGAATGTTGTTGAATTGTGTAGAAAGGAGTTGTTAATGCTAAAATGTGTTTGAAATTGATTATTGATGTTGTTTATATGGTTGTTGGTATTGTTGTTGAAGATTTGGCCGAGTGGAATTCTCGGGGTTGATGGATTTATAGGGGAGATGCTGCCCAAATTTTTATAGACGAAGTGTTAGTTTGGAAATTGGATTCTTAAGTGTTTATGGCTAATGGTTGATATTTAATGACGTTAATGTAGATCGTGAGAAGTCGAGACGTAAGTTGGACTAGCGTAGGAAGCGGCCAAGGTATGTAAAGCTCACCCCCTCTTTCTTTCGGCATGTCCTAGTTGTAATTAGGCTATGACACGAGTTTCGAGGTAATTCTATTCTTGCAATCCGAGCATGTGTATGATTCTTATTTGTTTCTTGATATTCGTATCCTTAATGTGGTCGAGTTATGGTCTTTATGTCGTTGGTATGATTTGGATTTCAAAAGTTACATAAAGGTTTTGTTTTCAAAAGAGTTTTGCTTTTAAAAATGTTCCGTAGCTACGAACGAGCGTAACTTTCACAGAAGGGCTCGGATTGCTTCGATATGTTCGTGGCAAGTCCTAAATTGAATAAGGTTCGTGACTTTCATAGGCGGGCCCGGATTGGGCTGACGCTCGCCCGTGGGTCCCGCGACTCTCTATGTTTGGTTCCAACGACCTATTTTTAAAGGAACTTAATATGATTACTTTTCCGACCCCCGAGTGTGATGATATACTTATCTATTGAGTCTGAAATGATGAATTCCATTTGATATGTTTCCGAATAACGTCCGAAAGATATTTGATATAACTATGGTCCGATTTTCAAATGACATTCCGTTTAGACTACTTCATTGAGTCCGTGAGTATGATTTTGTGTGCATATGGTTTCTCACTACTCTGCTCATGCAAGCTCAATATGTCTTTCACCGAGTCCCTAGCCGGGTACGTATTCGTGCACATTCCTTTGCATTATTCACCGAGTCCCTCACTAGAGGGCCGGGTACGGTATATATATGTATATGATTACTACCGAGTCCCTCACTGGAGGGCCGGGACACGCTATGTGATGTGATGATGTAGGGATGAAGGCCAGGATCGCATACCGAGTCCCTTGCTAGCGGGGCCGGGTATATATATATGTATATTCACCGAGTCCCTCACTAGAGGGCCGGGTACGGTATATATATATATATGTATATGCATGCATACATGATGATGATATGATTTTACCTACCGAGTCCCTCATCAGAGGGCCGGGACACGCTATATGTTATATGATGATTTTACCTACCGAGTCCCTCATCAGAGGGCCGCGACACGCTACATGTTTTACGATGATTTTATAACATTGATATGCATGATATATGTTTTCAAAAGCAAGTCTTATGATTTTTCTTTACTCTTTACTTCGGTATGATCCCGCTTATTATGTTTCGTGCTTTACTTACTCAGTACATATTCCGTACTGACCCCCTTTCTTCGGGGGATGCATTTCATGCCGCGCAGTACACCGGGTGAGTAAAGATATTAGCAGAAGATGTTCCAGCGGGATTGGCAAGCTCCATTTGCTCCGAAGTGCGGCCAAGTCAGAGTATTATGTTATGGTTTCATGTTCGGTGTTAGAGACTTTGCAGACAGTGTCGTGGGTATAGGATGTCGGTTATGTAAGCGGCTATGTAAGCCGACGTATTACTATGCATTGTATTATAATTTTCATATGTTACAAGTTTTATTTGATTTGAAAAAGATGAAAAGCATGTTTGATTTTTCCGAAAAACGTTCATTATGTATTTATGTTATGGTCTAAGGGCCCAGTATGATTATGAATGCCACGAGAGTCAGCGGGTTCGCTCGGCCCTGTGTACGGGTCGGGTGCCAATCACACCCTATCGGATTAAGGGTGTGACAAATGTAATATAGATTAGCCACACACGACCTATATACATAAAAGTAAAGTATACATACCTCATAATCTCGATGTCTCATCATAGGTCTCTTCTGGGGGCTGAAATAAATGCAGATATGTGGATTTCATCGTCTCTTCCACTTCCCAAGTCATTTCTTCCCGATTATTATTTCGCCATAAGACCTTAACTGAAGCCACTTCCTTATTCCAAAGTTTTCGTACTTGCCTATCTAATATTGCAATAGGCACTTCTTCATAGGCTAACTTTTCTGTAATCTGAACATCATCGATTGGCACAATCTTTGCAGGGTCTCCAACACATTTGCGGAGCATAGAAACAAGAAACACCGGATGAACTAAGTCAAGCTCTGAAGGCAAATCCAATTCATAAGCTACTTGACCCACTTTTCGGATGATTTTATAGGGTCCGATATATCGAGGACTTAACTTTCCCTTTTTGCCAAATCTCATCACCCCTTTCATTGATGACACTTTTAGAAACACCCAATCATTAACTTGAAATTTTAAATCTCACCGGTGATTGTCCGCATAAGACTTTTGGCGACTTTGTGCTGTCAACAACCGATCTCGGATCATTTTGACTTTTTCTACCGCCTGTTGAATCAACTCGGGGCCTATTAATTGCACTTCTCCGACATCAAACCATCCATTTGGAGATCTACATTTCCTTCCATATAAAGCTTCATACGGAGCCATTTGGATATTGGAATGGTAGCTATTGTTATAGGCAAATTCGATTAGGGGTAAGTGGTCATCCCAACTACCACCAAAATCTAAAACACATGCCCTTAGCATATCTTCCAAGGTCTGTATAGTACGCTCGGCTTGCCCGTCAGTTTGCGGGTGAAATGTCGTGCTGAGCCTCACCTGAGTGCCTAACCCTTCTTGAAAAGATTTTCAGAATTTGGCTGTAAACTGTGCTCCTCTGTCTGTAATGATAGATGTTGGAACGCTATGAAGTCTCACAATTTCCTTGATATACAGCCTCACATAATCTTCTGCTGAGTATGTGGTTCTGATTGGAAGAAAATGAGCTGCTTTCGTCAATCTATCCATGATCACCCATATAGAATAATACTTGCCTCGGGAACGGGGCAGTCCTACAATAAAATCCATATTGATCACTTCCCATTTCCACGTAGGAATTTCTATCGCTTGCAATAATCCCCCTGGCTTTTGGTGTTCTACCTTCACTTGCTGACAATTTGGACATTGGGCTACAAATTCTGCTATGTCTCTTTTCATACCATCCCACCAATACATCATTTTGAGATCATGATACATCTTTGTCGTTCCTGGATGAATAGAATACCGAGAGTAATGAGCTTCTTCTAAGATTCGGCGGCGTAATTCTGCCACATCCGGAACACATAACCTATTCTAGTACCTGAGAACCCTATCTACTGAGACTTCAAATAGTGACTTTTCTTTTGGGAACTTCACACCTTTATAATACTTCAATTTGGGATCCTCGTATTGGCGCTCTTTTATTTCTGCATCCAAGGACGAAACTGTGGGATCGTTAACACTAACTCCAGCATCGCCTGAATCAATTATACGCACTCCAAGGTTAGCTAGTTGATGGAGTTCATGGATCATTTCTTTCTTTTTCGAGGGGACTTCACATAAGCTACCCATAGATCGGCGGCTAAGTGCATCGGCTACTACATTTGCCTTCCCGGGGTGGTATAAAATATTTACATCATAATCTTTCAATAATTCTAACCACCGCCGTTATCGCAGATTCAACTCCTTCTGTCTAAAAATATATTGAACACTTTTGTGATCTGTGTAGATATCAACATGTACACCATACAGATAATGTCTCCACATTTTCAATGCATGAATAACTGTAGCTAATTCGAGATCATGAGTTGGGTAATTCTTTTCATGTTTTCACAGCTGTCTCGAAGCATAAGCAATGACTCTTCCTTGCTGCATTAATACACATCCCAGTCCAATGCCAGAAGCATCACAATACACAACATAGCCATCCGGCCCTTCTGGAAGTGTTAAGACTGGGGCTGAGGTCAATCTATTCTTCAACTCCTGGAAGCTGCGCTCACAAGCATCATTCCACTAAAATTTTACTGACTTCTAGGTTAACTTGGTCAATGGGGCTGAGATGGATGAAAATCCCTCTACGAATCTCCTGTAATAACCGCGCCAATCCCGAAAAACGCGAACGCGTAGGCGTCAGGCCGCCGGCCAAGTCTTTACGGCTTCAATTTTCTGAGTATCAACTCTAATGCCATCATCTGAAATCACATGACCCAGAAATGTCACAGAATTTAGCCAAAACTCGTACTTTGAAAATTTTGCATACAACTCCTGAGTTTGAAGAATTCCAAGAACAATACGTAAATGATCTGCATGTTCTGATTCTGTGCGAGAATACACCAGAATATCATCGATGAATACTATTACAAATAGATCCAAGAGAGGCTCGAATACATTATTCATTAAATTCATAAACAACTGGGAGCATTAGTTAGCCCAAACGACATCACTCGAAATTCATAATGGCCATATCTCGTTCTGAAAGTTGTCTTGGGAATATCTTCTTCTTTGACTCTAACTTGATGATAACCCGATCTCAAATCTATCTTAGAAAACCACTTGGCACCCTGTAGCTGATCAAATAGATCATCAATTCTCGGAAGAGGATACTTGTTCTTTATCGTCACCTTATTTAGCTGTCTATAATCGATACACATTCGTAGGGAGCCATCTTTTTTCCTCACAAATAAGATTGGTGCTCCCCACGGGGATGAACTGGGTCTAATAAACCCTTTCTCTAGCAAATCTTTCAACTGTGCCTTTAATTCTTTCAGTTCTACCGGTGCCATTCGATAAGGAGGAATAGAAATAGGCTCAGTGTCCGGCAACACATCAATGGAGAATTCAATTTCCCTTTTACGGAGGAAGACCTGGAAATTCATCTAGGAATACATCTGGGAACTCATTCACTACCAGAACAGATTGAAATATTGGAGGCTCTGCTTCCATATCATGGACTCGGACTAGATGATAAATATAGCCCTTAGCTATCATCTTTCTTGCCTTAAGGTAGGAAATAAACCTACCTCTTGGAGATGCCGTATTACCTTTCCATTCAAGTACGGGCTCTCCAGAAAATTGAAATCGAACTACTTTCAATCGGCAATCAACATTAGCATAGCATGAGGCCAACCAGTCCATACCCATAATCACATCAAAATCGAGCATTTCCAGCTCAATTAAATCAGCTTTGGTTTGGCGATCACATATCACAATTAGACAATCTTTATACACTTGTTTAGCTGTTATGGGATCACCAACCGGAGTAGACACCTCAAAGGATTTAATTGGCTCGGGTTTCACCCCAATACGGTTTGTAACATATGGAGTAATATATGATAATGTGGAACCCGGATCTATCAATGCATACACATCATGTGAAAACACAGTCAATGTACCTGTAACCACATCTGGGGAGGACTCGAGATCCTGTCGCCCGGCTAAAGCATACAAGCGGGGCTGTGTAGCACCTGAAGTAGGTGCTCCCCCTCCGCCTCTACCTCGGCCTACTGAAATCTGAGGATTCTGTCCTGTCGGATGCACTGATGAAGAACCTGCTGCTGATCCTGTGGGCTGAACCCCAACTCTGTCGCGCATCGACGGGCAATCTCTCATCATGTGCCCTACCTGACCACAAGTACAACAAGCGTCTGAACCCTAGCGGCACTGTCCAGAATGTAATATACCGCACTGACTACATCGCGGTACTGGAGGTCTCTTTTGACTGTAATCTCCCCCAAACTGAGAACCTGGGGCCCCCGAACTCTGGCCCTGTCCTGAACGGAAAGAGCGATCAAATCTTCTGCCTGTAAATCGGGGAGGTGCACTCGTTATTGACTAGCCTGAGTGCCTAGAATATGTCTGTCTTGATCCCCCTCTATAATCACCGCCTGTGCCCATAGATCTAGCCCTTTTGCTTTGCCCTCTATCAGCATCGCGATCACCCCTTTGCGGAGGTTGTTGCCCTTCTAGGTTTTGGGCATGGGCTTGAATTCGGGAGATGTCCATTCCATCTTGCAATGAAGCCGTTAAGCAATCTTTGAATAAATGGGGCCCTAAGCCACTCACAAATCTGTGCACCCGATCTCCCATATCATCCACCATTGTCGGAGCATACCTAGCCAAGGAATTAAATTGAAGGCTATACTCCCGGGCGCTCATATTCCCTTGCTTCAAATTTAGAAATCTATCCGCCCTAGCTCGGCGGACCTCGGGTGGCAAGTAATGGCGGATGAAAGCGTCTACAAACTCTTGCCAAACGGGAAGAGGCGCATTTTCTTTTCTTGACGCTATCCAATTATTATACCATTAAACCGCCACATCTCGGAGTCTATGTGATGCCAACTCCACTGATTCGGTCTCCGAATCATGAATAATCCGCAACGTTCTCAACATTTCATCAATAAAGCCTTGCGGGTCATCATCCGGCTTTGATCCGAAGAATTCCGGAGGATTTAAACTCATGAAGTCACGGGCTCTAGCACTAGCTGAACGATAACTTGGGCCCACGTTTTGCCGTTGTGCCTGAGCGGCAACCAACTGTGTCAATAAATGGATGGTCTCGGTCATTTGTTGACCCGATGTAGCCGGTGGAGGAACTGGAGGCATAAGAGCTGGAGCTGAAGCCCCTTCTTGCTCTTCCGTAATAGGCGGAGTAGTGGAGGCATTAGATGGAGCCTTGTGATGTGATTCTTCCTCATCCATATTCCTAGGCGGCTCTCTTTCTGCCCGCCTTTTCATAGTAGTCTGGCCCTTCTGGGCGGCGTTAGCTTTTCCTTTTGGCGGCATTTCTGAAATCACAACATACTCATTAGGGAGGATTGAATCTCATACTCGACTCTATCGCACGATTTCATGAGAAGAAAGATGGTCATTTTTCCTAAATGCCCTGTAGCCTCTTGTTTATTAGCATGGCGCGCAATACACCATAAACAAGACTCTACTAGACACGGCTCGTAAACACTTCCTAGGATTGAACCGCTCGATACCACTGGCCACGACCCGGATTCAGACCATGACGGGCATCCATAACCACCGAACACCACTCATCTTCGTTACACGCTCTTATTCATGATGTATGTATATGATCATAGAAAATTATCATCATTTGAAACATATTTACCTTTATGAACATATATATATATATATAGTATATATATATATATATATATATAGACATGAAGACTATGGGACATGCACACATCGCGTATCTACGAGCCTACTACTAGAGTACCTAGACATATGGACGGGAGACAGACCCCGTCGTGCCCAATAATGAATATATACATATATGTACCAAAAGAATAATCAACAAGACCTTCGAGAATGGGAGTGCTCTCAAATCACCGCTAGCTCCTATGAGTCCGGGTCACCTCCTCACTGCGGGCATGAACACGCTCGCTCAAAGAAAAGGACGCCACGAATATTGTACCGAGTATGTATAAATGTAAGAATAAGATATCAATAAAATAAGGAGGCATCAATGAGGAGCAATCAGAATCGATCGAATCATAAAGGAAATAATGCATGTCGCTTACTTTCATACTTATCATCATATTACATATTCATATATGTATAAACCGCGCCCGACCATACAGTACCTGGTGTGATAATCAATCATATTAGCAATAGCATTAGCCTCACTGCGTCCGTGCCTCCCGCGTCCGGGGTATCATCTCATGCCACCCACTAGCGGGTGTCCGCCCATGCCATCCGGCCGTGTATACCGCCCGCCGCGCAGGATCGCCCGCCAAATAGGCGCGGTGTAATATCATCATGTTCTCATGTGCTCATCATCATATGCTTATCATAACTCATCATAGTACATGCATAGAGATTCATAGATAATCATACTCTATCGGGGTGACGTAAGGTCATAGACCCCCGACTTCATTATGGAACATTCGTAAGTATTCTGCCTTACCTTAAAGGAACAAACATAAGGTGAGTGTACACAATGATCAACATCAATGGGCTATGGATAGCTTCATTAGCTTAACTGGAGCATCATATCATAGGCTATAGCATCTCTAGACTTAGCTTGTCATTATCATTATCTTACTCGTAGCATATCTCTTATCTCGTATGGCTATTCATGAACAATGACTCATAGTCTTCTCGAAGATGGAACATTCATAAGAAAGAGGAAATTCATGCCATAGGACTCATGCCTTAGAAAGAAAGTATTAGCCTCACAAACCTTTGTCGTTTAACTATTCTATCGCTTGCTCGTTCTCCTTTAATGCTTGCGTGTTTACCTTCAAAAGAGTTCATATCGTCATTAGCTAGGCAATTACAAGAACGTGCTTCTTAAGGCTAAAGAAAATTGGACAGCGTTTCTTTTGTTCATACTACTTTCTGTCATATTCCATATCAACTCCCAACATTCATAACAACAATCACAATATCGCTAGCAACAATCGTCATTCATTTACTTTATTCACATTTCACAATTCTACTCCAATTCTCCAAAATCATAACCGAAGTCTATTATCACATACTTTCACATACAATACATATTCCATGTTCTAAATATCATTTATAACGCATTTATGGTCTCAACGTAACCATTTTCATGATTCACTCCAACTACTATTCCACAATGACATTTTTCACCCATTTAAGACCCATTTTCTATATTCCTCTACCATTCATGTGTCTCAACTTACTAATACTTCAAACAACATAGAAAGGTCATGAAACTCACCTTAGATGATGGAGAAACAAACCTTGAATGATAATACACCTTTTCCACCAAAACCCTATTTTCACCTTTCTTGGATTTTCTTGATTTGGATGACTTCAATAAGGTTTCCTTCACTTGATTTACTTGATTTCTTGTTATTGATCCTTGATTCCCTTTGTTTTCTTATGGATGAGAAATATGGAAGGTTCTAGAGGTCTTGAGAGGTTGAAGACGTTGATGGAAATGAATAAAATGAAGTGGGATTACATTTAAAGACTTGGAACAACTTCAGTCGTCGGGACTTCCACTTGACCCTTCGCCCCGTCCGTGGATCATGGTGTTGGCAGTGAAACTGGTCGTGGTTCATGACCAGCCAGCCACCTTCACTGCTGGCTGTTCCACGGACACATCCACGGTCCGTGGAACATTATATGGTCCATGGAACCTTGGCCGTGGAACTCACAGTTCCTTCGGAATTGTTTTCGTCGTTTCGTTTGATCTCCAATCCTTTTGGAACCTTCTTAACACTTGTTTATCAATTCATTAGTAATCTAGGGAACGTTATAACTCTTCTCCACAACATCCTTAAGGCACCATTAACTCAATACTCATGATTTTGCCCGACACACTAACTTATAACTCGCTTTCCTTAACAACTTTCTTTCTTCAATCCGAATGTCTTTGGAAATTTTTATTAGGACTATCAATTATTATTTCTTACTTATCCAAGCCTCGTATTCTTCGTGCCCTTCATGGGTCCATTCACTTGTACGCTAAGGGGAAATTTCCGAGGTGTAACACTATCGAGCACCACTCCTCCTGTTGTCTATCATAATCAGCCTGAACATACATCATTCTCAACACCAGACTCATCATGAAACAATCTCCAAATATCTCTCAAAACATGGGTGCATACATAGGCCCATAAGGCTACAAAATGATATACAAAGTATAGGCTAAAGAAGTCTCATAACATCTATTACCCACAGCTAAGTATCTACGAGCCTCTAACCAGAATACTGAAGTCATAAGGATAGGACAGGACCCCGCCATGCCCCAAATATGTACTCAAAAGAATATACCAATAGGTTGCACCTGTGAGTGGTGGGGTGCTCTTGTACAACTGCTGAGTAAGCTCCTAAGCGTCTGCACCGTCTCCCTGTCTACCTGTGGGCATGAACACAACGTCCATAAAGAAAAGGACGTCAGTACGAATAATGTACTGAGTATGTAAGGCATATATGGTAACATAATAAGGAAATATAGAAAGCATAAGAAGAAAAAATAACAATGTACTGAGTATGTCAGGAACCTCCGATTATGTTATGGCACCATCATCATCGCTATGCCTTACCTTGAAAGAACTACTATCATGAGGTGAGGTAACAACAAGGAATAACATCAATGAAATCATAAACATAGGATTAAAAAGCTCGTGAAAGCATCATTAACATCGTCACTATCATAGATTATATCTCATAAGAAGCTCTTAAGAATCTTTAACTCTTATCCTTTGGAATGTAAAAAGGTCATAGGAGTATAGAAAAGAAATCATAATATAGAAGTCATGCCTTAAAAAGAAGGGGATTAGCTTTATATACCTTTACATCTCTTTAACGTTGCTGACTAAATGCTTCTCTCCAAGTTCACGATTCTACATCCAAGAGAATTCGTACTAAGATTAGATAACCGGACACATACTTGAAGCTAAGCTAAGACGACCAAGGGCTAACGAAAATTGGGCAGCACTTCCTTTGTTTCTACAATTTTCTCCATATAATATAACAACTCCCAAACATCAATAATATCATAATCAATAAACTTTGCTAAACTAGACATTATTCAATCCTCAATTTCCCGCTCAAAGCCATCCATAACAATAATTACCACCCAACATCGTATTCATTCACATATAATGCTTCTTTAACATCCTTAATATCATTCACAACAAGATTATACCCATGACATGTCAAGAACTATCATTCAAGTCAAGTCACAATTCAAACATACCATTATTTTCACATTTGAGCTCCATATTCCACTTTTCTCCTCAATCCAATTCTTTCAACCTCTCAATATTCTTAATAACATGAAATGAGCATCAAACTCACTTTTGACTGTGTAGGAACGATCTTTGAATGAAGATACTTCACTTGGAGAAAACCCTAGCTTTCATTTCAAAGGAATTCTTGATTCTCACAAGTAACATCCTTGCACTTGATTCTACTAATTTTTGGTGTTTAATCTTTGACTTATCAAGGGTTTATGTTGATATAGTGTGGGGAAGGTTCTAGAGGTGTGGAGAAGGTTGGAAAAGATAAGAAATGAAAGAAATGAATTTGGGGTCCTCCTTATATAAAATTTAAAAACTGCCCGTCGGGTGTTATACGGTACGAATGACGAAGCGTCGATCAGATCGGTGGAGCGTCGATCTGACTGTCGATGTCGTGAAATTTCTAGTGAGCAATCTTTCGTTTCCTTTCATTCTACAGTGAGAAGGATGGTCCGTCGAACTGATCGACAGAGCGTCGACCTACTCCGTCGAATGGTCTTCGCGCTAGATCAATTCTACGGCACAATTGACGAAGCGTAGTGTCACGACCCAACCCAAGGGCCATGAAGGGTACCCGGTGCTAACCCACCCGGGCACCTCTTACCATACATTCACATTTACATCTAGGTGAGCCACATAGCTAAATCATACTTCCTATCCATCATTCATACTAATGTCATTGGGCAACAATACATTTAGACCATCATCAACAACTATGCCCATATCAATGTACATAAGCCGACAAGGCTATCAAAATGATATACAAAATATAAGCCGACAAGGCTAAATACATCTAACCATATACACATGTCTACGAGCCTCTAAGGAGAGTATGTCATATCATATAGGCGGGACAGGACCCCGCCATACCCATAAGTATGTACACAAAAGAATAGATACCAAAAGCCGTAGCTCCGAATGAAATGGAGCTCCTCTACGTAGTCCCTGAGTAATAAAGCTATGGATCAAGCCTGTCTCCCCGGCCACCTGCGGGCATGACGCAGCTTCCACAAATAAAAGGACGTCAGTACGAATAATGTACTAAGTATGTAAATCATAATCAACATCATTATAGAAGCGTAAGAGATAACATAAGAAATAGCATAAGATGGGAGGTAGTAGAACCATCGTCATAAACACTTACTTGCCTTTCATAGGGACTTTCCATTTCTAATGCGTGTTTGTGTACATACACACGTACATATCCATACATCCATATCCGTATCCATATTTGTATCCGTATTTATAATCATATTCATATTCGTATTCATAGCATACCCGACCATGAAGGATCGGTGTTTCACATACCCGGCCATGGCAAGGCTCGGTGATTATACTTACCTGGCCCTACCAAGGCTCAGGGTCATCGGTACCCAACTGCAGTGGTGTGCGCGCGATACATATCATACCCGGCCATATAAGCTCGGTTTTACATAATAGTCATACATAGACACATATACATAAGAGCTCATAAGCATCTTTGGCATCATTACTATCGTCGTTTCATTACATCTATCCTTAGAGAATCACTCATCGTATAAGGAATTTAGTAGAATCATAAACATAACGAGAATCATGAGCTTTAGTGGCTTTAAAGATAGAATCATTTAGAGGACATCATAGGCTCATGAAAGGATAGATATATAGCCAAGGAACCATGCCTTATTGAAAGAAGGGTTAGCCTTACATACCTTTTCATTCAGCTATTCTATCTCTTGAACGTTCTCCTCCAATGCTCACGTTTCTACCTTCATTAGAGTTTATACTAACATTAGAAAATCGATAGCTTAGCATACGTGACTAGAGCTAGAGAAAATTGGGCAGCATCTCCTTTGTTTATACAACTTCCTCCATATCATATATCAACTCCCAAACATCTATAATAACATTCACAACATCATAGCAATAGTCTTTATTCGCCTACATTATCCATATTTCCCAATTCATTTGAAATCACCCATATCCATGGTCATAGCACACTATTACATTCACTCATATACAATGTCTATCCTATGTTCTTAATGTCATTTATAACATAATTATAATCACAATATATCAAGAATCATGACTCGTTTCAAGCTACTACTCAAAAATGAACTATTCCCACATTCATGACCCACTTTCTATCTCCTTCTACAGTCCGAGTCTTTCGACCTCTCAATACTTTAAACATTATGGAAAAACCATAAAACTTACCTTAGATGGTGTAGGAATGGACTTTGGGTGGAAACACTTCACTTGAGCAAAACCCTAGTTCCACTTCCACTTGGATTTCTTGTCTTGGATGAGCTTTAATGAGTTTCTTGCACTTGATTCTCTTGGTTTGATGAAGTTGATCATTAGTATCTCTTGAATTCTTGTGGGAGAGGTGTGGAGAAATGTTCTAGAGAGTTCATGAGAGAAGGAGAGTGAAGATGAAATGAAATGACATGAACTTGGGTCTCCTATTTAATAATTCACAATCTGTCCCGCTTTGGTTTCACGGACCAACATACGGTTCGTATAATTTATATGGACCGTATGTTTGGCCGTACTTTTGGTCCAGTGAAGGCTGCCAATTCTAGCATAATATACGGCCTTACATACAGTCAGTATATTGTATACGGTCAGTATGTTGGGCCGTATAATGCCCAGCTTTTCCGAACTCGTTCTCGTTGACTCGTTTGATCTCCAATCCTTATGGAACCTTCTTAACACTTGTTTAGCACCTCATTAACAATCTAAGGGGCGTTATAACTCTTCTCCAAAACATCACTAAGTCATCATTAATTCGGTACTCATAAATCTCTTCCGATACATAACGTATACCTTGCCTTTCTTGGCAACCTTTCTTCTCTTACCTCAAATGTCTTTGAAATCTCAATTAGGGACATCAAAATCTATTTCTTACTTATTGAAACATCATATGCTTCGTGCCCTTCGTTAGTCGATTCACTGTGCATTAACGAAAAATTTTCCGAGGTGTAACATTCTTCCCCCCTTAAGAACATTCGTCCTCGAATGTTAAGTGCTTGGGAATTATATAATAATTTTGCCAGAGTTTCCCCTGTAATAGGGCACTACCATCCTGTCACAATAGTGCATATCAACATTGCCTCACAGGGCCACAACATAATAGCAATAGAGTTTTGCCACACACGACCCAAACGCATAAAAAGGAAAACGTTCATACCTCATAATCTTGATGCCTCATCTTGGATCTCTTCCGGGGGTGGAAATAAGTGCGGGTACTTGGACTTCATATTTTCTTCTGCTTCCCAAGTCATTTCTTCTCGGTTGTTGTTTCTCCACAAAACCTTAACTGAGGCCACTTCTTTGTTTCTAAGCCCCCGTACTTGCCTATCTAATATGGAAATGGGTACCTCTTCATAAGTCAACTTTTCTGTCACTTGAACATCATTTACCGGCACAATCCTAGTAGGATCTCCAACACATTTACGAAGCATCGAGACATGAAAAACTAGGTGAACTGACCCCAAATCAGGAGGTAGATCTAATTTGTAAGCCACTTCGCCTACTTTGCGCGCAATCTCATAAGGCCCAATGTATCGGAGACTAAGCTTCCCCTTTAAGAATACCCAATCTTTAACTTGGAACTCTAGGTCCCTTCGATGATTATCCGCATAGGACTTTTGACGACTCTGAGCTGCTAGTAACTATTCTTGTATGAGCTTAAATTTCTCTATGGCTTGCTGGACCAAGTCTGGCCCTATCAATTTAGTCTCCCCTACTTCAAACCACCCAATTGGGGATCTACACTTTCGCCCATACAAATCCTCATACGGTGCCATTTGGATGCTAGAATGATAGATATTGTTATAAGCAAATTCAATAAGTGGTAAGTGATCATCCCAATTGCCTCCAAAATCCAGCATACATGCCCATAGCATATCCTCGAGAGTCTGAATAGTACGCTCAGCTTGTCCATCAGTCTGCAGGTGGAATGCCGGGCTAAGGCTCACCTGAGTCCCCAAATCTTCTTAGAAACATTTCAAAAAATTAGTTGTAAACTGAGTTCCTCTATCAGAGATAATAGATACTGAAATACCGTGAAGTCACACTATCTCTTTAACATAAAGCTTTGCATAATCTTCTGCCACATATGTAGTTCTGACTAGTAAGAAATGAGCTGACTTCGTGAGTCTATCCACAATCACCCATATAGAATCATACTTACATCGAGAATGGGGTAAGCCTGTAATGAAGTCCATGTTAATTACTTCCCACTTCCAAGTTGGAATTTCTATGGCTTGCAACAATCCGCCCGACTTTTGGTGCTCGATTTTCACTTGTTGACAGTTGGGACATTGAGCTACAAATTCCGCTATATCCTTTTTCATCCCATTCCACCAATATATAGATTTAAGATCATGATACATTTTCGTTGCTCTAGGGTGGACAAAATAACGGGAGCAATGGGCTTCTCTCAATATCTGGTGGCTTAATCCTGCCACATCAGGAACACAGAATCTGCCTCGGCATCGGGGAACTCCGTCTCCTACGATCTCAAATAATGACTTCTCCTTCTGAGGGAGTGTATCTCTATAATGAATTAGCATGGGATCTTCATATTGTCGCTACTTCACTTCCACTACTAGCGACGAGACTGTTGAATTCTGAATGGTAGCTCCCATGCTACCTGAGTCCACTACTCGAACTCCTAGGCTAGCTAACTGCTGGAGCTCACGAACCATTTCTCTTTTTTCTAGCCGAACATCACACAAACTTCCCATAGATCTTCGGCTAAGAGAATTAGCCACAACATTCGCCTTTCCGGGGTGATACAGGATATCAACATCATAGTCCTTTAGCAATTCCAACCATCGTCGTTGCCGTAAATTCAACTCTTTCTGCTTGAAGATATACTGAAGGCTCTTATGATCGGTATAAATATCAACGTGGACACCATACAAATAATGTCTCCACATCTTCAATGCATGGATCACCGCAGCCAATTCAAGGTCATGGGTTGGATAATTTTTCTCATGTTTCCGTATTTGCCTTGAAGCATACGCAATCACCTTACCATGTTGCATCAACACACAGCCTAGCCCAACGCCCAAAGCGTCGCAATAAACAACATAACCTTCTAATCCCTCTGGAAGTGTCAGGACTGGGGTAGAAGTTAATCTATCCTTTAGCTCTTGGAAACTACGTTCACAAGCATCTGTCCATTGAAACTTTGCTGATTTCTAGGTCAGCTTTGTGAGTGGTGCAGAAATAGAAGAAAAGCCTTCTATATTTCTCCTGTAATAACCTGCTAAGCCCAGAAAACTACGAACCTCCGTAGAAGTCGTGGGCCTTGCCCAAGTCTTCACGGCGTCAATCTTTTGGCTATCTACCCGAATACCATCGGCTAAAACAATGTGCTCCAAAAATGTCACTGAGTTCAACCAAAACTCACACTTAGAAAATTTGGCAAATAACTCTCGAGTTTGAAGAACTCTAAGGACAGTGCGCAAATGATCCTCATGTTCTGCCTCGAATTTAGAATACACCAAGATATCATCGAACAATACAATCACAAATAAATCTAGGAAGGACCTGAACACATTTTTCATCAAATCCGTAAAGACTGCCGGTGCATTAGTTAGCCCGAATGACATCACCAGGAATGCAAAATGCCATATCTTGTTCTGAAGGTTGTCTTAGGGATATCTTTCTCCCTAACTCTCACTTGTTGATACCCGGATCTCAAATCTATCTTTGAAAACCATTTGGCGCCTTGTAATTGGTCAAATAAGTCATCAATCCTCGGAAGAGGATATTTATTCTTAATCGTCACCTTATTCAGTTGTCGATAGTCAATGCACATTCGCAAGGAACCATCTTTCTTTCGGACAAACAATATGGGTGCTCCCACGGGAAGAACTAGGCCTAATAAAGCCTTTCTCGAAGCAAGTCCTTCAATTGCTCCTTCAACTCTTTCAACTCGTGGGAGCCATTTTATAAGGTGGAATAGATATAGGCTTGGTGTCCGGCAACACATCAATAGCAAAATCAATCTCTCTTTCGGATAAGGCTCGGAAGCTCTTCCGGAAAACATCCGAAACTCATTCACTACGGGAACTAATTGAAGTGTTGGCAGTTCAGCTTCTACATTTTGAACCCGAACTAGATGATAAATGCAACCTTTCGTGATCATTTTCCTCGCCTTTAGATAAGAAATAAACCTACCTTTTGCTGACGAAGTATTTCCTTTTCATTCTAAAACTGGTTCTCCTGGAAACTGGAAACGAACCATTTTCATTCTACAATCAACATTGGCGTAGCAAGAAGCCAATCAATCCATACCTATGATAACGTCAAAGTCCACCATTTTTAACTCATGTAAGTCAACCATAGTACAATGGTCACAAATCACAACTATGCAATTTCTATATACTCGGCTAGCTATTACCGATTCACCAACGGGTGTAGACACCTCAAAAGGTTTGATCGACTCCGGTTTGACTCCAAACCGACCCGCAATATATGGAGTAACATATGACAATGTGGAGCCCAAATCTATCAAAGCATAGACGTTATGAGAAAATACCGATAATATACCTGTGACAACATCAGGAGAAGACTCAAGATCTTGGCGTCCAGCCAAAGCATAAATATGGTGCTGAGGACCGCTAGAATTGGGGACTCTCCCTCTGCCTCTACCATGGCCGACTAGCGCATGTGAACCTGGCCCCATAGAGCGTATAGATGATGAAGATCCGGCTACCGACCCTGAAGGTTGGCTGCTACCTCTATCACCAACCGAGGGGCAATCATGCATAATATGGCCTAGCCGACCACATGCATAGCAAACCTCTGCACCTAATCGGCACTGGCCCCAATGTAACTTCCCACACTGGAAATATCGTGGCACAGGTGGCCTCGCCTGACCCGAATCACCTCTGAACTGAGAACCGAAAAAACTCTGACTCGGCCTGGAATGAGTAGATCTATCAAATCTCTGGCCTGTAAACCGTGGGGGCATACTAGTCATAGAATGGCTTGAATGCCTAGAAAACTACTGTCTGTGCCTGCCTCTAACCTCACTCATCAGACCCGAAGATCTGGCCTTCTTGTTATACCCTCCATCATGCTCACGCTCACTTCTTTGTTGTTGTTGGCTTTCCTCTAAATTCTGGGCATGGGCTTGAATGCGTGAAATATTCATGTTGTCCTGAAGGGACGCAGTCAAGCACCTATCCATCAAATGTGGCCCTAGGCCTTTCACAAATCGGTGCACTCGGTCACCCATATCCGCTAAGAAGGCCGAAGCATACCTAGCCAAAGAATTGAAGCGGAGACTATACTCTAAAGCACTCATATTTCCTTCCCTCAAATTCAAGAACTTATCGGCTCTAGCTCGCCGAACCTCTAGAGGCAGGTAATGTCGGAGGAAGGCATCTACAAATTCTTGCCATACCGGGGGAAGCGCATTGGCTCCCCGTGAAGCCATCCAAACTGTGTACCAATGAACCGCAATATCCCTCAATCTATAGGATGCTAACTCCACCGATTCGTTGTCCGGAGCATGTATCAACCGAAGTGTCCTCAACATCCTGCCAATAAAATTTTGAGGGTCCTCATCTCGCTTTGACCCGAAGAATTTTGGAGGGTTCAAGCTAATAAAATCACGGGCCCTTGCACTACCAGCCCTATCACCTTGCCTTGTACCTTGCCGCTGAGTCTGGGTGGTAACCAATTGAGTAAGCAAATGAATGGCCTCTTTTACATCTTGGCCTAACATCCTATGGGAGGAGCCGGGAGGCCGGAGCTGGGCTAAGGCTCCCTCATGCTCCTCAGAAATAATCACTGAGTGGGAGGACTAAGATTGAGCCGCATTCTGGGACTCACTTTTGTGCATACTCAGGGGACTCACTTTCCCCTCTACAACCGTTGGCGCTTTCGGCCCCGCTTTCCCCGCCACCTGCCTTGCCCTTTTGGGCTGCCGTAGCCTTTCTCTTCACAGGCACTTCTGAAATACACAATACATAGTTAAGGAAAAGAGAAATCCTTATATTATGGCTCTATCACACGATCTTATGAAGAAAGAAGGTCATTAATTCCTAAAATGCCCGCAGCCTCTTGTTAGTAAGTGTGGCGCGCAACACACGCATAAAAAAGACTCTACACGACACTGCTCGTACACACCCCCAGTACGTAACCGGCTCGATACCACTTTTGTCACGACCCAACCGGAGGGTTACACGGGTACCCGTGCAACTCCACCGGGCACCTCTTATCATATATTCACATTTACATCTAGGTGAGCCACATAGCTAAATCATACCTCTTATCCATCATTCATACTAATTTCATTAGTCAACAATACATTTAGACCATCATCAACAACTATGCCCATATCAATGTACATAAGCCAACAAGGCTAACAAAATGATATACAAAATATAAGCCGACAAGGCTAAATACATCTAAGCATATACACATGTCTACGAGCCTCTAAGGAGAGTATGTCATGTCATATAAGTGGGACAGGACCCAGCCATGCCCATAAGTATGTACACAAAAGAATAGATACCAAAAGCTGTAGCTCCGAATGAAACGGAGCTCCTCTACGTAGTCCCTGAGTAATAAAGCTATGGATAAAGCCTGTCTCCCCCGGCCACCGCGGGTATAACGCAACATTCATAAATAAAAGGACGCGCACGAATAATGTACCGAGTATGTAAAGCATAATCAACATCATTATAGAAGATAAGAGACAACATAAGAAATAGCATAAGATGGGAGGTAGCAGAACCATCGTCATAAACACTTACTTGCCTTTCATAGGGACTTTCCATTTCTAATGCGTGTTTGTGTACATACACACATACATATCCATACATCCATATCTGTATCCGTATTTATAATCGTATTCATATTCGTATTCATAGCATACCCGACTATGAAGGATCGGTGTTTCACATACCCGGCAATGGCAAGGCTCGGTGATTATACTTACTTAGCTCTACCAAGGCTCAGGGTCATCGGTACCCAACTGCAGTGGTGTGCGCATGATACATATCATACCCGGCCATATAAGCTCGGTGTTACATAATAGTCATACATAGACACATATACATAAGAGCTCATAAGAATCTTTGGCATCATTACTATCGTCGTTTCATTGCATCTATCCTTAGCGGATCACTCATCGTATAAGGAATTTAGTAGAATCATAAACATAATGAGAATCATCAGCTTTAGTAGCTTTAAAGATAGAATCATTTGGAGGACATCATAGGCTCATGAAAGGATAGATATATAGCCAAGGAACCATGCCTTATTGAAAGAAGGGTTAGCCTTACATACCTTTTCGTTCAGCTATTCTATCGCTTGAACGTTCTCCTTCAATGCTCACGTTTCTACCTTCATTAGAGTTTATATTAACATTAGAAAATCGATAGCTTAGCATACGTGACTAGAGCTAGAGAAAATTGGGCAGCATCTCCTTTGTTTATACAACTTCCTCCATATCATATATGAACTCCCAAACATCTATAATAACATTCACAACATCATAGCAATAGTCTTTATTCGCCTACGTTATCCATATTTCCCAATTCACTTCAAATCACCCATATCCATGGTCATAGCACACTATTACATTCACTCATATACAATGTCTATCCCATGTTCTTAATGTCATTTATAACATAATTATAATCATAATATACCAAGAATCATGACTCGTTTCAAGCTACTACTCAAAAATGATACTATTCCCACATTCGTGACTCACTTTCTATCTCCTTCTAAAATCCGAGTCTTTCGACCCCTCAATACTTTAAACAACATGGAAAGACCATAAAACTTACCTTAGATGGTGTAGGAATGGACTTTGGGTGGAAACACTTCACTTGAGTAAAACCCTAGTTCCACTTCCACTTGGATTTCTTGTCTTGGATGTGCTTTAATGATTTTCTTGCACTTGATTCTCTTGGTTTGATGAAGTTGATCATTAGTATCTCTTGAATTCTTGTGGGAGAGGTGTGGAGAAATGTTCTAGAGAGTTCTTGAGAGAAGGGGAGTGAAGCTGAAATGAAATGAAATGAACTTGGGTCCCCTCTTTAATAATTCACAATCTGTCCCGCTTTGGTTTCACGGACCAACATACGGTCCGTATAATTTATATGGACCGTATGTTTGGCCGTACTTTTGGTCCAGTGAAGGCTGCCAACCTGGGTAGAATATACGACCTAACATACGGCCAGTATATTTTATACGGCCAGTATGTTGGGGCCGTATAATGCCCAACTTTTCCAAACTCGTTCTCGTCGACTCGTTTGATCTCCAATCCTTATGGAACCTTCTTAATACTTTTTTAGCACCTCATTAACAATCTAAGGGGTGTTATAACTCTTCTCCAAAACATCATTAATTCGGTACTCGTAAATCTCTTCCGATACATAACGTATACCTTGCCTTTCTTGGCAACTTTTCTTCTCTTACCTTAAATGTCTTTGAAATATCAATTAGGTTCATCAAATGTTATTTCTTACTTATTGAAACATCGTATACTTCATGCCCTTAGTTAGTCTATTCACTGTGTATTAACAGAAAATTTTCTGAGGTGTAACACGTCGACCCGTCCGACGGTACAAAGAACGACCGTCGAACCCCATTTTCGCAGAACTGCAGTGAAGTTTCATTTTGACGAACTTTCCTCCCTTGCCTCAAATGTCTTTGGAATCTTTATTAGAACCATTATGTATCCCTTCTTACTTGTAGGGACATCATATACACCTTAACCTACGTTAGTCTATTCATCGCTGTCACGACCCAACCCCGTGGGCCGCGACTAGCGCCCGAGCTGGGCACCCGTACGTGCCAACACACAGTATCGCATATGTTAATAAGAAAATCAATAAGGTAATACTCGAATATTTTAGAGAAATCCGCGCGAGTTTCTCTCGTTTTTCCTACTAACCAAAATTTACGCACTCGTAAAATACCAAAGAAAGGCCACACACCGCCGTCATGTCATATAAACACATACATAGGCGAGCCAAGGCCGCCGCGGTCGATAACCGCCCGTACATGTATCACATACACATACCGCACGTACGGAACCATAACCCACATTCGTGTCTACGTTCCTCTACATGACGTAACGTAACATACGGACATATGACGGACGTGCCCCCGCCGTACCCTGAACAAATATACACAAGTGTAACAAAGAGACTGTACCAAAATCTAGACTCCGGACAAGGGAGCCCTTCAAAATAGCTGGACAGAGGAATAGTACAGTAACCGGATCTCATAAAACTTACCTTGAACGTAAATCATGCTTTTCAAAGTCATTAACGAACTGAGTATCATACTTAAAGAAATCATCATGAACACGTGCATACATAACATGCCCCGTGCCTCTAGCGAGGGACGCGTAAGTAAAATCGTCATGCATATATATGTAACGTGCCCCCCCCCCTCTAGCGAGGGGCGCGGTGAAAGGAATCAAAGACATATGCCATCCCGGCCACCTCCCCCGTCATCACATCATCACCATAAGTATATATATATGTATAACATGCCCCGCCCTCTAGCCGAGGGACGCGGTGAACAATGCAAAGGAATTGCACGAATACATGCCCCGGCCCGGACGCAAAGAAAGATGTCATAATAGTCCGCACGAGCAGAGTAGTGAGGTAACCATATGCATGTAAACAAATAAGTAAACAAATTATTTTTCAAAACTCGACGGACAATTACATTTGCCGTCCTTCGAAAGTGTAGAAACAATTACTGAATTAATCAAAATTGTGCACAAAAGTTACGAACTTCGTGAGTCATTCTTACTACCAACAATATCAAAATATGTTGTAGTATTCGATGGGACAATCAAAACAATCATCGTACTCGCATACTACTTAAAATAATTCAATTAAGTCAACATAACAAAAATCTCGGGAACTAGGGGCCCACCTCAGGTCAAATGAGGCGGCGTACATGATTGACGTATAATACACCTCATGACATCGCTTATGGGAGTTTTTAGGGTAATCGGATCCTATCCATGCAAGTTCTAGGCGTTCAGACAATTCTTTCAACTATTCATGAGCATTTGATTCAATTCTACTAAATGAATAGTAGCCAATTTCAATGTCGGATTTCTAGAATTAGAGTGATCCCCGAGACACGTATTCAAACCTATTACATCGAGGACATGCCAAAGAAAGGAGAGGTAAGCCTTACATACCTTACGGATGACTTGCGCTCGCTTAAACTCAAATCCCGTTTCGTCGAAATCCGCAAATGGTCACTTTTACCAATTACTATTCATAAGACTTGAAATTCCAATCTTAAACTAATACTTGTCTACCGGAATTCGGCGGCACCTCCCCCTATAAATACAACACCCCGAGAATTAAACTCGGCTCAAAACAAGCAACAACAACCAAACCAACAATTAAGATACAATATCGATAATCAATTCAAAATACATTTCCACACTAGTAACGCTCTTTACATAATTCCCACAACTTTCCCAACATTCCAACATACTACTTACATTCCAATCAATATCGACGTTTATACGTTCAATTACTAATCCGAGCCCATTCACACAATGAACAAGAACACTTTAAGCAATTCATACAATATTGCAAACAATCCAAACATTTTACCAACTTACCCGAAATCCAACCCAAACCCGAGAGCAACATGACTTGCCTTCCTTTCTTCCAAATTCATAAATTACACTAACAATTCATGCATTAGCAATGTCATTCTCTTAAGTACAAACTTTTGCATTAAACGCACAATGACTTCCAAAACAGTCCGCAACCATCGCAACATGAACTTTGATCATCCAAGAGCTCATCATCGATGTAGAACTCACAACGACAACAACTAAGGCCTTAAATAACATTTGCTCATCCTAGGCACAAACATGGCCTACATTCGGCCATCTTAATACACACACATACATATGGTTTCGTTCGCTCAACACACAACAACAACATGGAATCATGCTACATAGAACTCCAACTATCAATCCTACAACACATTGCACATGCACGGCCACAAACCAAGCATGGTCCATGCTCACGGTTCAACTCTCTAATCTATAGGTTTTCATGAATTTCCTTCATTTTTTGCATACTACGACATGTCCACACCATTCACAACACATAAAGGAAATGAATTCTTACCTTTTCTTCTTCACTTCACACGTTAGCTCTAGTCCTCCAAGAGGGAAAACGAGCGACTTGCTTGTCCAAACCACGACTCCACGTTAACGAGCACCCTTGAATTAGTTGTTTTGCTACAAGAATCGATTTTTTTGACGGAGATTTCTTGGTCTTGATTTCTCCTCACTTTGGCCGTGAGTTTGCTTTCTTGCTCTCTCTCTCAAGGCTTCTTGAAACTTCTCTACGGATGGAATGAAAAAGATGACTTAGTCATCTATTAATTTGGCCAAGGAAAAATTAATTTATGTGGCCATGGCCCACAAGTAATTGGCCGGCCACATTTGGCCCTTTAATGCAATAATTCCCAAGTTTTCTTAATCAATTTTTGGCCCCAAATGTTTACTTAATAATTCCCATGCCAAGAAAGTCATTCATCACTTATGATTTTAGAACAAAATCGTGGTTGAAAGTCCCGACTTCATGTCCCGGAATGGTCTTTCCCTAACTTGTCATAATTTACTCATTTTGTCCCGTTGTTCAAAATACGGGATATAACATTCTTCCCCCCTTTAGAACATTCGTCCTCGAATGTTCAACTAGTCTCGTAGGGTCGTATAAGGGTCTCGGGGGGGGAGGGGGGCGTTCCTTTATTGTCATAACATACGATCTCACCTATCGATCATATCTCCCCTTTTTCGCTTGAACCTCGTCGTCTTGTCCAATTAATGCCCTTTTTTTTTATATCGTCGCATTGGTTGCCAGAATCTGTATTCCCACTAATATGGTCATGCACAGGGTATTACCCACTAACCTATACCTATACACACATATATAACTGCCTGCATCTCCCTCACAAAAGATCTCCCAACACCCCTCAAACTGACCTTGATTCTAGCGCTGTGACGCACCTTCGTTTGCTGCACCCGATTTAGTCCATTCCGGCTTACGCGGTCTCTTAAATTGTCGGCCTGCCCAGTATATTCCAAGTCCCTTTAGACTACTCTAGCTCCCCATTCGCTCTTTTGGCTAAAGTTGCAAAACTTCCAAAAACCTCCCAGGGGGATCACCCATCTTAAAATTCTCCTCACTTTAGCACGCTTAACCTCGGAACCTCGATGAGTTACAATGCTCGAACGCTCGTATAATCGCGTTCAGCTCACTATAAGACCTTTATCACGTAATTGGGAGTAAAATAGAGCGTTGACAGGTTCCCAGATGCTCTCGTACACAATTACCATTTTGCCCCTCTCTCGATTTTACCTAATTACAATCACCCATGGCCATTCCTACTTTCCGTCCTATACTCCCGGGTCCGTAATAACAACGGACACGCCTTAATTACCGTTATTTATAAATACTTGGTTATCAACCCTTGGTTTTCCGCCTATCGCCATCAGTAGAATCGACAATAAATATGCACACATAAATATATAAATTCTAGCGAGGGTTTATGTACCCGTAGCCGCATCCGGTAATGCCTCCCGATCATGTTCACCGCCTAATGCATATAAGCGGTTCGATGGACCGCCGGAACTCGGGGGCTCCGCCGCGACCTCTACCACGCGCCCGCCGGTGCCGCGTACCCCCGCCCGCAGGCGCATAGGCCGCCGAGAGAGGACGAACCAACACCGACCGACCCAGAGGCCGGGCCACACCACCCGAACCATCCCGACGCGGGCAATCCTCACAACATGGCCGCAACGGCCGCAAGAAAACAGCACCGGCCGCGACGGCGCACTCTCCCGCATGGCGCCGCCGCACCGAGGCATATATGGCCTCGTCCGACTCGACCCCTATCCATCCGTGGCCCCGAAGCTCGGGAGCTCGACCGCTCCCGAATACCCCGCACCGTCAAACCCTCCCCGCCCGAAAATCGTGGAGGGTGCACTCTCAGGCCGGGCCGGGTCGAATATCCCGTACTCGCCGAGGCCGTCCGCCCCGAGAATCCCCCCCCGAATACCCGGCCGACCTAGCCCTCGGGCCGGCGCCCGTCATCGTCCCGTCGGCCGGCGCCCGTGCCGCTCCTCCATGCCCGGGCGTACGCTCGTAGCTCGCGCGATGTCCATGCCGCATCGAGCAGCTCATCGACATACAACTATCGATCAAATAATCATCCAGCCCCATAACAAACCGGTGTACCCCGTCGGCCATGTCTCCGCCACACACAGGAGCGTATCCGGCTAAAGAATCAAACTCCGTGCCGTACTCCCCGTGACGCTCCTACCCCCCCCGCCGCAAATGTATAAACTCGTGAACCCCGGCGCGTCCGGCCTCTCGGGGGTAAAAAGTGGGCAAGAAAAAGCCTCCGTGAACTCATCCCATACCGCCAGGCGCGCGCCCTCACCCCGAGACAACTCCCACGACTCAAACCAATTGGTCGCGATATCGTGGGCCGATACGACGCCGCCCCACCGACTCGCTCTCGAGGCCCTAATAAGTCGCAGCGTATGCCGCATCTCTCCTTCGATGAACTCCCCGAGGTCCTCCTCGGCTGGGGACCAAGAACTCGGCGCGATTGGGTGTCGAAAATACGAGCCCTCCGTCGTCACGTCCACCAGCAAAAAATCATCTCCCGCCCCTCTCGCCCGGACCTCGCCCCGCCGCTAGTCCGGTCAACAACCGAACAGCGTCCCTCATGGCTCGTACTCCGCCCCAGCCGAGGAGCCGGAGGCTCAGCACTCGAATCTCGGGGCGGGCGGCCGCCTCTCGTGCCGCCTGCTGCCGCTTCTCTCGTGCTCCGGACGTGACGGGGTGGCGGAACTAGGGGCCGACCGGGGCGCAATCTCCGGCTCGGGGCCGGGGGTACTCGGCCCTAGTAACTCTCACGGCCTCATCGGTCTCTCCTATCGCAAATGACTTGCCCCTTCTCGGGCAACCGTCGCCTTTCCCTCGAGGCATGGCCGAAAACATAACAATATCGTCGTAAAGAAATCATCCTAATAGACCGTCCGTCGCACGATCTAAGATCGAAGGAAGGTAGTATCCTAAATGTCCCGTAGCCTCCCGTTTATAGATGTGGTGCACAACACACCGATAAACAGGACTCTACTAGACACGGCCTGCAGACATTCCGAGGACTGACCGCTCTGATACCACTTTTGTCACGACCCAACCCCGTGGGCCGCGACTAGCGCCCGAGCTGGGCACCCGTACGTGCCAACACACAAAAGACGTATATGTTAATAAGAAAATCAATAAGGTAATACTCGAATATTTTAGAGAAATCCTGAAGAGTTTCCTCTCGTTTTTCCTACTAACCAAAATTTACTCGCACTCGTAAAATACCAAGAAAGGCCACACACGGCCGTCATGTCATATAAACACATACATAGGCGAGCTGCGCAAGGCCGCCGCGGTCGATAACCGCCCGTACATGTATCACATACACATACCGTATACGGAACCATAACCCACATTCGTGTAGGGCTGTGCCTCTACATGACAGTAACGTAACATACGGACATATGACGCGGGACGTGGCCCCGCCGTACCCTGAACAAATATACACAAGTGTAACAAAGAGATCGTACCAAAATCTAGACTCGACAGGGAGCCCTTCAAAATAGCTGGACAGAGGAATAGTACAGTAACCGGATCTCATAAAACTTACCTTGAACGTAAATCATGCTTTTCAAAGTCATTAACGAACTGAGTATCATACTTAAAGAAATCATCATGAACATGTGCATACATAACATGCCCCGGCCCTCTAGCGAGGGACGCGGTAAGTAAAATCGTCATGCATATATATATAACGTGCCCCGCCTCAAAGGAGGGGGCGCGGTGAAAGGAATCGAAAGATATGCCATCTTGGCCACCTCCCGTCATCACATCATCACCATATATATATATATATGTATAACATGCCCCGCCCTCTAGTGCCGAGGGGACGCGTGAACAATGCAAAGGAATTGCACGAATGCCACATGCCCCGGCCCGGACGCAAGTGAAAGATGTCATAATAGTCCGCACGAAAGTATAGCCGAGGTAACCATATATGCATGTAAACAAATAAGTAAACAAATTATTTTTCAAAACTCGACGGACAATTACATTTGCCGTCCTTCGAAAGTGTAGAAACAATTACCGAATTAATCAAAATTGTGCACAAAAGTTACGAACTTCGGAGTCATTCTTACGCCAACAATATCAAAATATGTTGTAGTATTCGATGGGACAATCAAAACAATCATCGTACTCGCATACTACTTAAAATAATTCAATTAAGTCAACATAACAAAAATCTCTGAACTAGGGGCCCACCTCGGGTCAAATGAGGCGGCGTACATGATTGACGATAATACGCCTACGACATCGTTTATGGGGAGTTTTTAGGTAATCGGATCCTATCCATGCAAGTTCTAGGCGTTCGTACAATTCTTTCAACTATTCATGAGCATTTGATTCAATTCTACTAAATGAATAGTAGCCAATTTCAATGTCGGATTTCTAGAATTAGAGTGATCCCCGAGACACGTATTCAAACCTATTACATCTAGGACATGCCAAAGAAAGGAGAGGTTTTTACATACCTTACGGATGACTTGCGTCTCTTAAACTCAAATCCCGTTTCGTCGTAAACCGCAAATGGTCACTTTTACCAATTACTATTCATAAGACTTGAAATTCCAATCTTAAACTAATACTTGTCTACCGGAATTCCGCGCACCTCCCCTATAAATACAACACCCCGAGAATTAAACTCTTTCCAAAAACAAGCAACAACAACCAAACCAACAATTAAGATACAATATCGATAATCAATTCAAAATACATTTCCACACTAGTAACGCTCTTTTTACATAATTCCCACAACTTTCCCAACATTCCAACATACTACTTACATTCCAATCAATATCGACGTTTATACGTTCAATTACTAATCCGAGCCCATTCACACAATGAACAAGAACACTTTAAGCAATTCATACAATATCGCAGAAACAATCCAAACATTTTACCAACTTACCCGAAATCCAACCCAAACCCGAGAGCAACATGACTTGCCTTCCTTTCTTCCAAATTCATAAATTACACTAACAATTCATGCATTAGCAATGTCATTCTCTTAAGTACAAACTTTTGCATTAAACGCACAATGACTTCCAAAACAGTCCGCAACCATCGCAACATGAACTTTGATCATCCAAGAGCTCATCATCGATGTAGAACTCACAACGACAACAACTAAGGCCTTAAATAACATTTGCTCATCCTAGGCACAAACATGGCCTACATTCGGCCATCTTAATACACACACATACATATGGTTTCGGGGTTTCGCTCAACACACAACAACAACATGGAATCATGCTACATAGAACTCCAACTATCAATCCTACAACACATTGCACATGCACGGCCACAAACCAAGCATGGTCCATGCTCACGGTTCAACTCTAATCTATAGGTTTTCATGAATTTCCTTCATTTTTTGCATACTACGACATGTCCACACCATTCACAACACATAAAGGAAATGAATTCTTACCTTTCTTCTTCACTTCACACGTTAGCTCTAGTCCTCCAAGAGGGAAAACGAGCGACTTGCTTGTCCAAACCACGACTCCATGTTAACGAGCACCCTTGAATTAGTTGTTTTGCTACAAGAATCGATTTTTTTGATGGAGATTTTTGGTCTTGATTTCTCCTCACTTTTGGCCGTGAGTTTCCGTTCTCTCGCTCTCTCTCTCAAGGCTTCTTGAAACTTCTCTACGGATGAATGAAAAAAGATGACTTAGTCATCTATTAATTTGGCCAAGGAAAATTAATTTATGTGGCCATGGCCCACAAGTAATTGGCCGGCCACATTTGGCCCTTTAATGCAATAATTCCCAAGTTTTC
Source organism: Lycium ferocissimum (assembly GCF_029784015.1). Classification (NCBI taxonomy): domain Eukaryota; kingdom Viridiplantae; phylum Streptophyta; class Magnoliopsida; order Solanales; family Solanaceae; genus Lycium; species Lycium ferocissimum. The sequence goes on from NC_081353.1 coordinate 63,485,307, forward strand.
TTAATCAATTTTTGGCCCCAAATGTTTACTTAATAATTCCCATGCCAAGAAAGTCATTCATCACTTATGCTTTTAGAACAAAATCGTGGTTGAAAGTCCCGACTTCATGTCCCGGAATGGTCTTTCCCTAACTTGTCATAATTTACTCATTTTGTCCCGTTGTTCAAAATACGGGATATAACAATCGCTCAGCAACCCGAAATTCAACACTCTCCCCCCTCCCTCCCCTTGGGAACATTCGTCCTGGAATGTTAAGTTCTCGGGGATTCTACAAAAATTTTGCCAGAGTTTCCCCTGTAATATGGCACTATCATCCTGTCACAACAACCCAAAATAACATCGCCTCACAGGGCTACAACAATAATAGCAAGAAGACATGGCCACACGCGACCCAAAAGCATTGAAAGAACATTACATACCTGGGGACAATGGCGTCTCATCTTGCACTTCTGCTGGGGGTGGAAATAAGTACTAGTATTTGGACTTCATATCTTCTTACGCTTCCCAATGCACCTCTTGACTTCTGCGCCGCCCTCATAATACCTTCGTCAAGCTTATATTTTTTTGTTCTTCTTTCACTACCCCAGAACCATTTGGGAGTGCAGTAAGAAATCCTCTCAGAGTCTTTTAATGATATTTCTAAATCTGGCTTCAAGATGAAATTTCCACATTCCACTAATTTGATACTCTCCCATTCTTGCAAGCTTCATACGGCCATCTGGATATATCATTTCCAGATCATCTTGACAGGTCTTTAAAGGTCTAACATACATGCTTTTAGCATGCCTTGGAAAGTTATAAAACGAGCTCTATTCTCTTACCCATCTCAGAATGGGGGGTTTACTAGAATGACCTATCTTTCCCAGATCTTTCGGAATGCATCAATCTTCAGGTGCCGGTAGGAAACCAAGCATTTTTGCCTGAAAATTTTCCATAGATAGTTTATATGATTCTTTACAATTGCAACACCCATCTCAGCTTTAGGTTCCTTCTCATTCTTGACTAGTGCCACAAAATTGTCTTACACAAGTTTACTCCCTATTATTTCCTTCACCACCACCTCTCGCTTTCAGTTTCTCATTTGAATCCATCTTACTGCATTTACTTCGCGATGCGGCCTTAATTCCTTCGTGTTTGAGTATTCTAAGCTTGGAATTCTCGTATCACCCATACACTTTCTCGTCCAAATGATCATACATATTTGTTCCTCTTCATTGTAGGTTGCTACCGTCAAGTATTCACATGCTTTCAAATAGTTCGTCTCCATTTCAATCCTCTTCTATTGCTAACTCCGCATCGATGTGTCTTGCTTGCAGTGGCTATTCCATATGACTTCCCATCTTATTCCATCATTCACTTCTCCCTCTAATCTAAATCTTACTCTCATCGCCTGTATCTTCTCACTATGAAATCATTCGCATGAGCTCTTATTGTATGGAAATACCATTTTATCCTTGTCTATCTTATGCTTGGACTGAAGCCGCAATGCTCATGTGATGTATCTTCTTGAGGCTAATACCACTCTTCTGTCATATGCCCATCCTTTAACTCTACCTCATAACTCACCTTACTATCGTACAACTGCCATGTGGACTTTTCCACCCATCTTCCATTCTACGGCCCATATCTTGTATTATCTTATTTTTATACCTCCGGCAGCCATGTTTCCTTGGAAAATCGAAGACTACTTCTTTGATGGTCTCCTTTGGTTACCGTTTAGTTGCCACGACTATCAAACCATAAGGGAATTGTCTTTACCCCAATGTTTATTTCATTACTTCTATTAATACCCGTAAATCGTCTCGTATGTTTACCATTTCCATCGATGTAGCTCATAACTGCTCTATACTCCTTATGCCAAATCGTCCCCAAGCTCGCTCTCTCTTGGCTCACCTTTTTCAGTAATCTCTACCTGGGACCTTTACCATGTAACTCATTAGGGATACAATTCCATCTGTTGCTGTCCTGACATACGTATAAAGTCAGTCCATTAATCATTCACAACCAAACCTTGTTCCTCCTTTCGTCTTAACCCTCATCCTTTCCTCAAATGATTTCATTCATAGAACAATAACCCTAAACCTATTTTAGAGTACCATTTGCTTCTCTTTCTTTCTTCTCTTTTCTCTCAGAACACCATCTTTTGATAAAACTGTAACTTAAGGTTCAACGTCAATCCCTCTACACTCTTCTCTAATCAATTCACACTGATATAGGAGTATTGTACTCTGTTATCCCAACATTTTAATAACGGGGTAACACATGGTCCTTTTAGAATTCTTTGTATGGATGTTGTATAAACTCACTCTCCACGCATAGGATATCTTACTCTACCCTTCCTTCTCTGCTTCCAGCACATACCGAATATTCATCACTTATCATCCTTTTGTTTCGCCGATCAATCTTATCTTATTTTCACTTTCCCTCATATCCGTAATAGCAATCCCCGTCATATAATCGCTCGAGTAAATTCCCGAATATATATATATATATATATATATATATATATATATATATATATATATATATATATATATATAATATATATCCTGGACTACAACATGGAACACAACTATGGTCATAAGGTTACCCAATTGCCAGGCAAGGAGCTTTTGTGAACACATCTCTTTTAACCTCTTTCCTCGAGGTCTCACCGAGGTCAATAAGGCTGGCTTATAGCGATATGAAAGTTTTCCTCACACTATAACCATCAAGTGAAGCCTAGCTTAATAATCTGATTCGACGTATCATGCATCGGCTTATGCGTATACATCAAGTTTATCTCATAACTTAATGTTCCCCAAAACAAAGAGAGCTAGCCAAATTTTCTAACTTACAACTTCTTTTAGAGTGCTTATCCCTTTAATTCTCCTTAGTGTATAAAACCTCTTTCTATTCCAAGCACGTCACTTTCCCCTTCTCATGTTCTTTATTCCATCCTAACCTATTAATCATTCCCTCAGCTTAATACATACTTACTATGTTAATCCCGTATTTAACTACTAAATCCGTCCTTAATCACTCATTGCTAGGCCCTTTTTTCTTGCTTCTCGCAACAATCCTGCCTACAGCTCCCACAACTTCCTTTAGATTCTTGGAAGAATTTTGGCAGAGTTTCCTTTATGAACATAACAATTCGAAACCTGCACACGCGGCCCAGAAAATACATCCCATGCCCTAAAGGCCACATATAGAAACACGTATGTAATATACAGCTCAGCAGCACAAGGCTGGCTACTATAAAAGAATTTAAGTAATAGGGCTTGTCTCATAAGTTGTACCTGCACACTCTTTCCAGAATTCCATTGTACATATTATGTCAGTCAACTCCCTCTTCGTGGAGGTTTACTTACTCATAAATCATAATTCTAGCTATCACTGGGTCACTAACAGTCATAGACATCTCAAATCGTTGATTTGGCTCCGGTTTCAACCCAATACACTCCGCAACACAAGGAGTGATATATGACAGCGTAGAACCCAAATCAATCGATACGTATACACCATAAGACAGTGCTGACAATATACTTGGAACAATATCTAGGGGAGACTCAAGATATTGTCGCCCTGCTAGTGCATAGATATGATACTGGGATCTACTCGGACTGGGCGTTCCTCCTCGGTCTCTATCATAGCCTGCTAATACCTGCGGTCTTTTCCTAGAAGGGCATGCCAATGATGAAGAGCCAGCTGCCAATCCCGTAGGCTGAACATTACCCCTATCATGCATCCATGGATAGTCGCGCTTGAAATGGCCTGGCCGAGCGCAAGCATAACAAACATTCAAACCCAAGCGGCACGGTCCATAATGTAACTTGCCACACCGAGTACACCGTGGTACAAGTAATCTCATCTGGTTTGAATTACCCCTATTCTGGGAATTAGGAACTCTAAAACACTGAACTAGCCCTAAGCAAGTAGATCTATCAACCCTGGGTCCAAAAAACTGAAATGGCGCACTAGCTGTTGAACGAGCTGAGTGCCTAGAGAATTGCTGCCTCGGAGCACCCCTAAACGCATGGTCAAACCCTGAAGACCTAACTCTCTTCCTCCAACTCTTGTTACCATGGCCAGCATCCTGTCGCTGAGCTTGAGCAGCTACTAACTAGGTCAGCAAAAGAATGGCCTGCCTCATCTCCTGGCTTGAGGTATCTGGTGGAGGAACTGGGGTGCTGGAGCTAAGGTTGAGACTCACCTTTGCTCCTCTAGAGTGGGCGAAATATGAGAGAACCGAAATAGGGCCTTACTCTGGGACTCGCCCTCCTCCACATCCATAGGCGGCTCCCGTTCAGTCCTCTCTCCGACCACTATCTTGCCCTTCTGGGCTGGTGTATCTTTTCCTTTCATCAACTTTATTGAAAACATAACGCACGGTTAGGGAAAAGGGAATTCTTATAATATAGCTCTATCGCACGATCTATGAAGTAGAAAGACAGTCATCATTCCTAAATGCACCACAGCCTCTTGTTTATAAGTGTGGTGCGCTTCACACTAATAAAAAAGACTCTCTATGGAGACACACCCTAGGACGGAACTGCTCTGATACAACTTTTGTCACGACCCAACTAGTGGGCCATTTCGGGTACCCGGAGAAGACAACCAAGCACCACTTATCTTGCTATCTATCATACTCAACCTGAATATACATCATTCTCAACACCAGACTCATCATGAAATAATCTCCAAATATCTCTCAAAACATGGGTGCATACATAGTGTCACGACCCAGCCCCGTAGGTTGTGATTAGTGCCCGAGCTTGGCACTCGTACACACACATTAATCATAATCATCACACTACTAATATAGGCGTATGCGAAGGTAAGACGTCGCCTCCATAATCGATCCACAGCAAGCATAACAAAAGCTTATATATATACAGAAACGTAAGGTGTCGCCCCCAAAGCGGTCACATAAACATATATATACATAACGGCATAAGCCGGTAGGGCTGCCATAGTATAAGGGACGCTCAGAACACAAACCATACGAACGCAACTGTACAATGCTGACCCACAACCCACACGCATATGTCTACAGACCTCTATGAGCCATAACAGAACCATATGACGGGACAGGGCCCCGCCGTACCCATGAACAAACATATATACAAATAACAGAAATGTCTGTACCAAAAGTGTAGGCTCCGGATCAAGGGAGCACTCCAAACAACGGAATAGATGCCCTAGGCTGACGGATCACCAGAACGTACACCTGTACCTGCGCGGCATGAAACGCAGCCCCGAAGAAAGGGGGTCAGTACGGAATATGTACTGAGTATGCAAAGCAAGAGTACAGTGAACAGGATCATAACCGAAGTAAGGAGTACAGAAAGTGAACATAATAGCCAGAATGCCAAAATGCCTGCATCTGAAGTACAAATCATGCATAGAGAGTACAGAAATTAAACATAATAATCAGAATGTCAAAACGCCTCACGTATACTGATCAGAATGCCAGAATGCTTACTCCTGAACACAAATCATGCATGTCACTATCATATATCATATGCATATATAACGTGTCCCGCCCTACAGTGAGGGACTCGGTAAATAAGATCATACAATCATCAAGTCATCACATATCATATCACATATCATGAGATTATCATATCATTATATCACATACCACATATGGTCCGTAATGGGACCCAGCGGACAGAACGTGGTCGCCCCTCCTGTCTCGGGCGCCACAACTCATCATACTTTGGAAGTTTTGCATATCTCCGAACACCTCATCCTCCATATCACATCATACTTCAAAACTCATCATACTTCGTATGACATCATATTTCAGAACTCATCATACTTCGGAAAACTCATCATACTTCGAAATATAACATAATGCGCACGATACATACCGGCCCGGGACTCGGCGAAGGAATTAACAATAATGTGCACGAGCAGAATCGTGGGAGACTATATGCAATTTTAAACATTCATAAAGACACAACAAATTAACCAAAGCGAACCATCATTCATAAGCCAAGACAATAGTCCAATCTAATTTCTTTCGGATGTTACTCGGATACATATCAAACAGAACTTTAAAAAAAATCATAACTACGTATCGGAATCATATGCATAACAATCCTTATTTCGGACTCAACAGATAAATAAGCAATCATACTCGGGGGTCGGGACGATAAGCATATTAAGTTCTTTTAAAAGAAAAACTGTTAGAACTATACAAAGGAAAGTCTCGGGGGCCCACGGACGGGTATCAACCCCATCCGAGCCTGCCTATGAAAGTTAAAGATTATTACTCGTTAGGATATCTTCTACGATCGATTCGAAGCGATCCGGGCCCTTCTGTGAAAGTTACGGGCGTTCGTAGTTACAGAACTCTTTAAAAGCAAAACCTTTTTATGCAACATTTGAGAACCAATCATCTAAAGACATAAGGATCAAAATTCTACTATATTAGGAATGTCAACGTTAAGAGGTGAATAAGAATCGTGGACATGCCCGGATCATAAGAGTAGAGTTTCCTCGTGGCTCGTGTCGTAGCCTATTTACAACTAAGACATGCCAAAAGAAAGAAGGGTTAGGCTTTACATACCTCGTTCGCTTCCTAAGCTAATCCAAACTCAAGTCTCGACTCTCCAAGGTCTACACAACGTCAATAGATATCGAACATTAGTTATAGGCATTTAGAAATTCAATTCCAACTAGCACTCAATTCTACAGAAATTTGGGCAGCATCTCCCCTGTAAATACAACAACTCCGAGAATTCTACTCGGCCAAATTTTCAACAACCATACCAACAACCATTCTAACAACATTAACAATCAATTCAAACAATATTCAAAAACACTTTAACAATTCACACAATATTTCAAACAATCCAACCGCACCACCATCCTACCCGAAACCTCCTCAACTCAACATAAACAACACTAACACATTTCTTTCTTCCGAAACTCATGAACTACACCAATAATCCACACATTAGCAACCTTATTCTTATCAATGTAAGAAACTATATTAGAATTCCATTAACTTCGACAACAAACTACAAACGAATATAACTTCAATTTGAACCATTAAACTTTCATTTTCAACATGGAATCCATAACAACAACAACTAAAATACCACATAAAATTTGTTCCTTCATTGCCATACAAGGCAACCCATTTTCGGCCACAACATCAACACACAACTCCTATTATTTCTATCCATTTCTACACACTACAACAACACCCAAGTATGCTAAATACAATTAATTCATCACTCCTACACAACACACACTCCACACGGCCAAACCCACACACACGGTTCCACTTCAACATCCATATTTTCATGAATTTCATTCATTTCCACACTTCACAACATACACAAACCATGCATAACATATAAAAAAAATAAGATTGAACCATACCTCTTTCACTTAGTTCTTCAAGTTGGCTATGACTTGCACCTTGAACCAACGCCCGTTCTTACTACTCCAACGACTCCACCACGTTGCTATGCACCTTCTAAGGAGTGGAATTGCTAGAGGGAATTATTTTTTTTTTATCACTTTTTCTTGGGCTTGCTCGGCTAGAGATGGAGCCGAATGGTGCTCTCTCTTGTTCTCAAAGTTTCTTGAAATTTCTTAAGTTGGAAGATGATGAATATGACCATTTGTCATCTTAATACACACATATATTAAGCATCCATGTGGCCATGGCCCACACCTCATGTGGCCGGCCACATGGCCATTTTTTTCATGAAATATCAACTTCCTAGAATTAACTTTTGGCCCCAAATGTTTCCTTAATATTCCATACCAATAATACTTACAAGCAACTCATGCCTTAAAAATAAAATCGTAGTTAAAAGTCTCGACTTCGTGTCCCGAAATAGTCTTGTCCCTAACTTTTCGCAATTAGCTCGGAATTTCCCAACGTACAAAAATGCGGGATATAACACATAGGCTCATAAGGCTACAAAATGATATACAAAGCATAGGCTAAAGAAGTCTCATAACATCTATTAACCACAGTTAAGTATCTACGAGCCTCTAACCGGAATACTGAAGTCATAAGGATGGGACAGGACCCCGCCATGCCCCAAATATGTACACAAAAGTACATACCAATAGGTTGCACCTCCAGAGTAGTGGGGTGCTCCTGTACAACTGCTGAGTAAGCTCCTAAGCGTCTGCACCGTCTCCCTATCTACCTGTGGGCATGAACACAGTGTCCATAAAGAAAAGGACGTCAGTACGAATAATGTACTGAGTATATAAGGCATATATGGTAACATAATAAGGAAATATAAAAAGCATAAGAAGAAAAGATAATTGTAACTGCTTGCCTCTTGAGGCGGAATAAACGTCGTATTCATTCACATATATTGCTTCTTTAACATCCTTAATATCATTCACAACAAGATTATACCCATGACATGTCAAGAACTATCATTCAAGTCAAGTCACTATTCAAACACACCATTATTTTCACATTTGAGCTCCATATTCCACTTTCCTCCTCAATCCAAGTCTTTCAACCTCTCAATATTCTTAATAAAATGAAATGAGCATAAAACCCACCTTTGATTATGTAGGAACGATCTTTGAATGAAGATATTTCACTTGGAGAAAATCCTAGCTTTCATTTAAAAGGAATTCTTGATTCTCACAAGTAACATCCTTGCACTTGATTCTACTAATTTTTGGTGTTTAATCTTTGATTTATCAAGGGTTTATGTTGATATAGTGTGGGGAATGTTCTAGAGGTGTGGAGAAGGTTGGAGAAGATGAGAAATGAAAGAAATGAATTTGGGGTCCTCTTTATATAAAATTTAAAAGCTGCTCGTGTTACATCTCGGAAAATTTCATGTCGTTGTATAGTAAATAGACTAACGCGGGGTAAGAAGTATATATAATGTTCCTACGAGTAAGAAGTATTACTTAACGGTTCTAATTAAGATTACAAAGACGTTTGAGGCAAGAGAAGAGAATTCGGTGAAGAATGTCAAGCTTAAGTTGTGTCTTGGAAAAGGGTTTGCAAAGTACCAAGCTAATGTTGATTTTATAATGTCTTGGGGAGAAGTTATAACACCCCTTATATTGCTAATGAAGTGTTAAATAAGTGTTAAGAAGGTTCCATAAGGATTGTAGATCAAACGAAGCGACGAGAACAAGTTCGGAGAAAAAGTGGATTATATGACCATTTATACGGTCCGTATAATATTATACGGTCCATATAATGGTCCGTATAACTTCCGACGAACATTTTTAATTTTTATAAAAAGAGGACTCCAAGTCCCATTTCTCATTTCTTATTTCCACCACTTCTCTCTAAACCTCTAGAACATTCCACACACTTCATTTACATGAATCCAAGGAAAAGATAAGATCAAATACCAAAAACTAGTAGAATCAAGTGCAAGAATGCTAGCTAGGATTGATGGTAGCAAGAAATCTCAGAATTGAAGTTAGGGTTTTCTCCAAGTGAGGCATTTCCATCCAAAACCCATTCCTACACAATCAAAGGTAAGTTTTATGATCATTTCATGTTATTTAGAATATTTAATGGTTGGGAGACTCGGATTATGGAAGAAAGTAGAATATGGAGCTCATATGTGAAACAATAGTGTTCTTGAATAGTAGTGTGACACGAACCATAATTTTTGAGATAGTATGAGTATAATTTTGTTATAGATGATATTAAGAATATTGGAGAAGCATTATATGAGGAAGAACGTGGTATTATATTACGTCCATGGCTATGGATGACCTTGAAATGAAAATTTGAGAATTGAATAATGTCGAACTTGTTGACGCTATTGACTATGGTATCATGAATGTCATATTTGATGTTTGGGAGTTGTTATATTATTTGGAGGAAGTCGTATAAACAAAGGAGATGCTGCCCAATTTTTATTAGCTCTAGCTTAAGCTTGAGTATATTATCGATTATCTAATCTTAGCACGAATTCTCTTGAATGTAGAATCGTCGGCTTCGAAGGGAACCATTTAGTCGATAGAGTTAAGGAGACAAAGAGGTATGTAAGGCTAACCCTTCTTTCTAAAGGCATGTTTTTCCTCATTTTGCGTCTATACGAGATATTCATGTTATTTCTATACTTATAAAAGTTGTAAGCTCATAACCCTCGAGATTTTCTTGATATTGTTGACAATGTTTCTTGTGATGATAATGATAACGATTATGATGATGAGTTCAATTTTAGAGATGCCATCCAAGATATCCAAGATATCCAAAACGTCCAAATCTTAGGGACGCTAGAAGTTCATAACTTACAATATTCTTGAGATACTTTGGCAAAAGCTCCTAATAGTGATAATGATAATGATGACGATGATAGTAGTAATGATGATGATGATGATAATAGTGATAATGATAATGATGACGATGCTAATAGTGATGATGATAATGATAATATGATAATGATGATGATGAAAATGATAATAGTGATGACGATAAAGATGATGAGATTGATAATAGAAATCGGGAGTTTATTTAGTGTTGAAATGTTTCTCTCGGATACATATGTATGTTATAAATGGATGAATGCTATGTTGTGACACCGAGACTATATGGTCGGGTATGATATCTATTTGAAATGTTACACCCGTAGCTTCGAAGAGCACATATCAAATTTGAAACATAAGTACGTTGAGTTACGGTTAAGTAAAACCACTTTGAAATATAAGCAAGCATTATCAAGTACATTTAATGAGTGAAGGATGTATACAAGGTATACGGGAAGGTTTTATAAGGAAATGAGTGGAAGAAATGGAGTAGTACGACTTTGGAGAAAGGAAGGGTAAAGTTTCGTGTGAAAATTTTGGTCCAAATTGAGGGACAAATATCTCTTAGCATATGAAGTGTTTTGAAGTGAAACAAAAGCCTAAAATGAGGTTTTTTGAGTCTAGTTTCCAACACAACAAACTGCTCGTCGATAGGACATCGGAGTAGAGAATTATGGACGTTACAAGTTCCACAAAGCGAGAAACGCGTGCTACGGTCTGCTCTGACGGTGACCGACTTGCTAAAGTGACCCGCCCCGAATTTGACCCCTATATAAGTGGGTAAAAACCCCTTTTTCACCCCCGCTCTAGGATTTTTCCGGAAAAACCCTCGGGGGAGGCGAGCCAAATCATAAAATTAAGTGATTTTTAAGCGACGGAGTATTAGTTTAGGTTCGGAGCGCGTGGTCGTGATTCTAGTATTGTTGTGTGGTGGATTCTAGCGTGGATTCAAAGTGGGTATTGGAGATATTGCTATTTCGAGAATAAGGTATGAATCTCCTTCTAATTACGTTAACGGTTTATTCGCGAAGATAGAATGGTTAAATAATTGTATAGTAAGTTGGTTAGTTATGGAAGTTGGAAGCTTGCGTGTGGGCTGTTTATGGAATACTTTGGTGTTGGAAAGGATGTTATTGATGTTGGTATTATTGTTGTTGTTGGTTGGTTGGTTGTTGAATTGAAAATTCGGGCTAGGCATATAAACAGGGGAGATGCTGCCCGATTTTCGGCAGAATATGAAATAGTTGATTTCAAAACATAGAACAAGTGTGCAATAAAGAGTCTAACGTTAGTGTAAATATGTAGATTTACGAGCTCGGGCGGATAAACATGTAATAGGAGGTCGAGCGGGTATATTAAGGCTCGTCCCTTTCTTTAGGCATGATTCTATGTTATGACTTCATAAAATATTTCCATATCTTCCTTATTTTCAAAAGTTAGATGTTTATGACTAGCATAACCTAATAATTCATAAATGTTTTCCAAAATGCTCGTATTTTCCAAACCAAAGGTTGTGATTATGTGAACTCTTATGATAACAATGATGGATATGTTTTTCAATGACAACGATGATGTCAAAAATGAGAATATTATTATGATGACTATGATGAGAATGATTTTATGTTTAAAGGTTCCAAGTTTATATCATGTATGAGAATATTCTATCTTTTGACCTTTCTTAATTTTATTCATTGTTGTTCAAGTCATTATGCACATAATATAATCGGAGGTACCCCGTTATAGCCTCTCCTTTATATAATATATGTATATGTATATGGGGAATATGAGAAAAACAAGCGGTAAATAAATCATATAAACATCATGTATAGTAATCATGTAATCATATGCATATGCCGTACCCGGCCCTACAGTGAGGGACTCGGTGAATAGGATCATCAAGTAGCCATCCCCATATCATCACATCATCATATCATCATATATGAATATATGGCCACCGATCGTTGTATAATATGACATGATATCATACGGACGCGGGATGACGGACGCGGGACATATGTGGTTAAATGGATCGGAGCCGACCTTTACAACATGATATGTTCTATTTTATGTATACATGAACAAGAAATGTTTTTCAAAGAAAGCTAAGCATGCATGGCATCCGTCCTAAGAGGCATTCATATGTACGATTACCCTTTTATCTTACGATATGCTCTATATTTCCGTTCTCGTTATTATTCATGCTTGTATCCCTTACTATGTTATTGTTCATGCCTTACATACTCGGTACATTACTCGTACCGACGTCCCCTTCTTGCGGACGCTGCATTCATTCCCGCGGAGGTAAACGGGTAGACCGTTTGATCCAGGGGCCGCCGGCACGTTGAGAGCGCTCCGGTTGTTCGGAGCTTCGGTTTATCGGTAATACTTTTGTGTATATATTTGGGCACGGTAGAACCCGACCCCTCCTTGTGAATATATGTATCTTATCTAGAGGCTCGTAGACGGACGTACAACACGGTCGGATGTTTCACAATCTTGTTCGCCTTGTTGTTATATAATATGTTGGTAAAGGCTTTATTTACATTTGTTTTACGAGTATCTTTATTGATGGCTATGTCTTTGAGTAGAATACTCTTTGTATCATCCATATGGCCCGCTCGGTAGTAAGAATAGAATGCGAGATAAGAGGTGCCGGTATAGTAGTATCGGGTACCGTCGGCCTACGGAGTGGGGTCGTGACAAAAGTGGTATCGAGCGTTCGTCTAGGGATCGTAGTGAGGGGACTGGGTGTGAAGCGCGCCACAATGCAATGAATAGCCCGGCCTTGCTGTACTGCAGATGTGTGACGAATATCGTGTGTTATGATTTCAATGCCGGCCCGGGACTGAACATGAGCCACGGTGGGTAGAAGAAAGAGTCTCATTAACTTGCGAGTAGGAAAGACGATTACCTCCCGGTTCCAAGCGAGGTGCGGGACAAGTGACGGTGAAAACCATATGCAATATAAAACTTACAATGTTTGCCAAGACCCGTATAAAAGAACCATCCCCGGAGTTCATTCGATGATCATTTAAAGGAAATCGGAAATATAGTCTCCGTTTTAATAGCCATAGATCATGTACCTTTTGGGGAGTTATTGGATGGATATCGCTCGAATTATGTCAAAGACAAAACCTTTGGGATCGTTGTACATGGCAAAATATATCATGGAACTTGTTTTCAATGGAGTAGTCAAAATGATCACTTTTTAATAATCGGAACCTTAGTCAAAAGTCGTTCTTACATATCACTCAAAATAAGTCAATTAGGTCAACGTAGAAAGATCTCAAAAATTTGGGGCCGCATTTCGGGTCAAGTCGAGGTGGCGTACGTAAAATTACGGGGCCTCTATGATAATAACGAACATTAGGCTTTATGGAGCCACCTATGAAGGTCTCAAGGTAATTCGGTTCCATTTGTGAAAGTTATAGATGTTTAAGCTATTTTTCCAACAGTCAAACATAAACCCGGCCCTCGGTATTCATATTCAATTCCATTGAATGAAAAAAGGCCGAATCTATGGCTCGGACTTTAGGAGTCATACCCCGAGGCTCGGTGAAAGACATATTAATCAAAGCATATATAAAACTTATTATGATCATTTAAAGGACATAGCCATAGATCATAAAGGATAAACCTTTGGGATCGTGTACATGGCAAAATATATCATACTCTTCAAAATTCAACTTTTTAATAATCTCGCAAAAGTCGTCTTACATATCACTCAAAATAAGTCAAAGTCCCGTAGAAAGATCTCGAAAATTTCTCCACAATTACGAACATTAGGCTTTATGGTCTCAGGTAATTCGGTTCCATTTGTGAAAGTTATAGATGTTTAACTATTTTTTACTATAGGCTTTTCCAGGAATGCAGTCATCTTCAAACTATTATGTCTAGGACATGCCAAAAGGATAAAAGGTGAAGCTTTACATACCTTATTCGGGCAGCATCATAGTTACCAAACATTACTATAGGCTTTTAGGAATGCAATCTTAACTCAACATTTGTCCCATCAGTAAATGCGCCATCCCCAAGAATCCAACTCGACCAAAAATACAACAACAAATCCGAGAATTTGACTCGGCCACAATATCAACAACAATACCAACAACATCAACAACCAATACAGAACACATTCTAACATAAATAGTCTCCCTTTCTACATAATGCAACAGCTTCTACTCCAAGTTCACACTTTTCAAACCAATATCAACGTTTTCATATTCGTTTACTAATTCAAGATCATTCAAATACAATTCAAAAGCATTTCACATTACTCTACAAAATATACAAAAGTTCCACCAAAACCATAATCCACCCGAAACATCCAACCCTCGACATAAATATTTACAACACATTTTTATCTTCCAATTTCATCATCAACAACAATAATTTGCACCTTAACAACTCCATTCTCATAATTACATAAATTATAATAAAATCACATACTTTCCTACAACAACTTAACAACAAATTTTTATGCCAACTTGAACTATTTTCCCTCCACTTACATCACAAGATCACAACAACACAATTAACATAATAAATAAAATTTGTTCATCTTCTCCATCAACATTCTACACGGCTACACACACACATATACCCACAACACACTAATTTCATACTTTTCATTCACTTCCACACACTACAACATATAAAAACTTCTTCCAAGGCAAAAGGGTAGAATTTTTACCTTTTTCTCCAAATTCTCCACTTGCCACCAAAGTGACTTTCTTGCTAAACTAATTGTACCACGTAGAAGAGGGCTTTGAGCTTAGTAGGAATACAAGAAAATTATGATTTTGGATCAAAGTTGAAAGGCTTGGAAATTTTTTTCTTTCTCCTTGCTTGGCCGAATTTCTCCTTCTTTTTCTTGCTCTCAATTCTTTTTCTTGAATGTTCTTGAATTTTTGATGAATAATAGGCCCTTTTGTCTATTTATTACTTGTTCAATTTAATTCCACGTGGGCCTTGGGCCATGTAGCATGGCCGGCCACCACAAAATTGGGCCTCTCTTGTTTCTTTTTTTTTTCAAGCCCAACTTCTTTTGGGTTCACATTTCGTAATTCACGAAACTAATTTTCGGAATTCCAATTTTTCCCTTTGCCTTGCTCGATATTATCATATGTCATTTTGCGAATTTTTCCTTTTTACCCCTAACCTTTCCTAGTATTTCCGCATCAACATTTCCATAAATGACTCATGTAGTTTAAACAGGGTCAAAATATAGCCGTGTTCTTGACTTGTTGCAATTATTTCAAAATATGCGTCCATGCAAAATGCGGGATATAACACCCAGTAATAGCCAGGCGGGTATATAGGGATTATATGATCGTAGTTTGCGATCGTCGTACTACTGCTGATCTACACGGCAGACATAGGGAGAAAGTATGGAAGATAACTCAAGAGAGCGCTTTACGCCAAGATGAACTACGATATTTTTAGACCATGATTTGAATCCCTCGTATCGGGCAAAAAGTGCGTCGTACTTAAGTATGCAGTAACATGCCCTAAAGGGTAATGAAAAGAGCAAGAAAGGTCTCCAAGATAAATTTACAAAGGTCGTTAGGAGAGGATGACGAACCCAAAGGACACTTGGGATGACAATGACAATTGTAATAAAAGGAACAACGATTGGTAGCTTGGAAATTTTTAAGGAAAGAAAGAACGCTGCTCCTATGAACGGAAATAAAAGAGTTCACCGGATATTAGAAAATAGTTCATGGACCACTAATTATACTGAACATGAGAGCATATGATGTGGAATTATATGAACCGTCAACGTGAAGCTATGCCCAACTATAATTGTAAGCGGAGCCACGCCGAAAGCCAACAAGGAATAACGGATCGACGAGACGATCGCCGATACAAGGAAATCGAAGATAACTATACTTGGGTTGCAAGAGAGTCACAATAGAAGAATTTCCGTAGTCCTATGCTTCTGGGATTGTATTGATAGATGTGAGGGAAGGAAGTAAAGAAAAATTTGTAGCAGGAGCTCAAAGGTGTTGCGAGCTATGAAATTAGTTGAACTCAGATTATAAGTTTGTCATAAGTGTAACTGGACTGTGAAGGATAATAAATGACAAAGAAACATTACGTATATACGTACTTCGGATAATGATATAACTGGCCTTAGGAAGGAACATAACCATTAGGTTCACTAGCGACAAAGTTATGTTGGGTAAACATTTGGAATGTAAGGGTAAAAGAGATGGCGACAAGGATGTAAATATTAGAGAGCCTGACTAATGGACTACAAAAAAAAATCGGTACAGTGTATATCTAAGATCAACGGGTACAAAAGGATAGCCCGAGATGGCACCGAAGGAGTAAACGCAAAGAGGGCGCCATAGAGAGAGAAAGGTAGCTGCCCACTAACAAGGAAACAAGGAGCGAGAAAAAAAAAGAGTACTTACAGGACGAGGAATAGCTATGGCACGGCAAGTCAAGACTACCATAATGGAGAAAGAACAAGAGCGAGATGCTAGTTAATTTCCGATCATGTACATGAGGACAAAGAAGTGAAAGAAGATGACTGAAGGAAATAAAAGAGTTAAGAAAGAATGAGAAGAGACTGACCCAAGTTATAGTTTAAGCAAATGGTAATTGGACCCTAAAGGAAAAAAAAAATTGTTCTAACGAATCAAAGATGGTGTCGTGGGTTAGCAACCGCAACATTCGAGGACGAATGTTTTTAAGGGGGAAGGATGTTACACCCGTAGCCAAAAGCACTTATCAAATTTGAAACATAAGTATGTTGAGTTACGGTTAAGTAAAAACACTTTGAAATATAAGCAAGTATTATCAAGTACATTTAATGAGTGAAGGATGTATACAAGGTATACGGGAAGGTTTTATAAGGAAATGAGTGGAAGAAATGGAGTAGTACGACTTTGGAGAAAGGATGGGTAAAGTTTCGTGTGAAAATTTTGGTCCAAATTGAGGGACAAATATCTCTTATCATATGAAGTGTTTTGAAGTGAAACAAAAGCCTAAAATGAAGTTCGTCGAGTCTAGTTTCCAACGCAATAAACTTCTTGTCGATAGGACATCGGAGTAGAGAATTATGGACATTACAAGTTAAGCTGACAAAGCAGAAACGCATGCTACAGTACTGCTACAGTACCGACTTGCTACAGTTCTGCTACACCCGAATTTGACCCCTATATAAAGGGTAAAAACCCCTTTTTCACCAGATTCTGCTATGTTTTTAGCAGAAAACAGATGAGGGAGGCGAGCCCATCATAAAATTGAGTGATTTTTAAGCGACGGAGCATTAGTTTAGGTTCGGATAGCGCTTGGTCGTGATTCTAGTATTGTTGTGTGGTGGATTCTAGCGTGGATTCAAAGTGGGTATTGGAGATATTGCTATTTCAACGAGAATAAGGTATGAATCTCCTTCTAATTACGTTAATACCGGTTTATTCGCGAAGATAGAATGGTTAAATAATTGTATAGTAAGTTGGTTAGTTATGGAAGTTGGAAACAGCGTGTGGGCTGTTTTATGGAATACTTTGGTGTTGGAAATGATGTTATTGATGTTGGTATTGTTGTTGTTGTTGTTGGTTGGTTGTTGAATTGAGAATTCGGGCTAGGCATATAAACAAGGGAGATGCTGCCCGATTTTCGGCAGAATATGAAATAGTTTGATCTCAAAACATAGAACAAGTGTGCGATAAAGAGTCTAACAGTAGTGTAAATCTTCTCGAATGTAGATTTACGAGCTCGGGCGGATAAACATAGCCAATAGGAGGTCGAGCGTGTATGTTAAGGCTCGTCCCTTTCTTTCAGAGGCATGATTCCTATGTTATGACTTCATAAATGTTTCCATATCTTCCTTATTTTCAAAAGTTAGATGTTTATGACTCCAAGGCATAATTCCTTTCCTAATAATTCATAAATGTTTTCCAAAATGCTCGTATTTTCCAAACCAAAGGTTGTGATTATGTGAGCTCTTATGATAACAACGATGGATATGTTTTTCAATGACAACGATGATTTCAAAAATGAGAATATTATTATGATGACTATGATGAGAACGATTTTATGTTTAAAGGTTCCAAGTTTATGATTTCAATAACGATATGAGAATATTGAGCTATCTTTTGACCTTTCTTAATTTTATTCATTGTTATTGGTCTCACCTTATAATAATTGTTCCTTCAAGGTGAGACAACGTGATGATGATTATTCTATAATATAATCGGAGGTTACCGACCTTACGTCACTCCGATAGAGTTATAGCTTTTCTTGGGCTCTCATGCATGCTGCTTATATGATATATGTATATGTATATGGGGAATATGGAAAAAAGGGCGAGGCGCTATAGACGTATGGCCACCTGATCAGTTGGTATACTATGACATGATATCATCCCGGACGCGGGATGCCCGGACGCGGGACATATATGGTTAAATGGATCGGAGCCTACGCCTCGGCAACATGATATGTTCTATTTTATGTATACATGAACAAGAAATGATTTTCAAAGAAAGCTAAGCATGCATGGCGTCCGCCCTACGAGGCACTCATATGTACAGGTCACCCTTTTATCTTACGATATGCTCTATATTTCCTATCTGTTATTATTCATGCTTTGTATCCCTTACTATGTTATTGTTCATGCCTTACATACTTGGTACATTACTCGTACTGCCGTCCCTTCTTGTGGACGCTACGTTCATGCCCGCAGTAAACGGTGAGACGCGTCGATCCCTAGGAGCTCCACCGGCGGCACATTGAGAGCGCTCCGTTGTTCGAAGCTTCGGTTTATCGGTACTTACTTTTGTGTACATATTTGGGCACGGTAGAACCCACCCCTCCTTGTGATATATATGTATCTTATCTAGAGTCTTGTGAGACGTACGTGTACGATCAGATATTTCACAATCTTGTTCGCCTTGTTGTTGTATAATATGTTGGTAAAGCTTATTTACATTTGTTTATGAGTATGCTATTGATGACCGTCTTTCGAGTAGAATACGACCGTATCATCCATATGGCCCACTCGCAGTAAGAACGAATGCGAGATAAGAGGTGCCCGGTATAGTAGTATCGGGTACCCTTTACGGCCTGTAGTGGGGTCGTGACAACCAAGTACGTCTAACACCAAGCTTTATTATGGTTGGGTACGTAAGACACCGAACCTCTATGGTCGGGTATGATACCACTATGTGTTCAAATGTATGAAATGGAAGTTTCCCAACAGAAAGAGGATAAGTAAGTTTAACGAACATTGCTAGAGGTATACCTAGCTCTTTCATTTCATAACTCGTCCATACTATGTTATTTCATATGCTTACATTATGCTATTGATTATGCTTTACATACTCAGTACATTACCCAATCGACGTCCCTTTGCACGGGGGCGCTCGTGTTTCATGCCACATGACCCCTATATTGCTTTGCGGTGAAAGTTGTCGGGAGTTTGACTATAGGATGTTCGGGGCTATTAGCTGGATTGGTAGACTCCATTCGGTTCGGAGTGATACCGCGTCGGAGTATGTCCTTATGAGCTGAGTCATGCACATTATGGGTATGTTGGGGTCCTGTCCCAACTTAGGTTTTGATATTATATCTTATATTATAGACTTTTGCAGACAGAGTCATGTATACAGTACATTAGCCTTATAAGCAGCTATACAAGCCGATGTAGCATTAT
Organism: Lycium ferocissimum; assembly: GCF_029784015.1. Lineage (NCBI taxonomy): Eukaryota > Viridiplantae > Streptophyta > Magnoliopsida > Solanales > Solanaceae > Lycium > Lycium ferocissimum. Next base: position 63,505,231 of record NC_081353.1, read on the forward strand.
GCATTACTTTACGGATTCATATTATTACAGATTTTTACTTGAGTTAAGGAAGACAAAAAGAATGTTTTGAAAAGCTTTCATTATGCATATCATTTCATGATTAAGAGTCCAGTAAGATTATGAGTATTATGAGAACCAGCGGGTTCGCTCGGCTCTAAGTGAGGGTCGGGTGCCCATCATGCCCTATCAGAATTGAGGTATGACAGCCCGTCGGATGTTCTACGGTACGAACGATGAAGCGTCGATCCGATCAGCGGAGCGTCGATCTGACCGTCAAAGTCTTGAAATTTCAAGTGAGCAATCTTTCATTTCCTTTCATTCTACGGTGAGAAGGACGGTCCGTCGAATTGATCGACGGAGCGTCGATGTGGTCCATTGAATGGTCTTCGCACTAGATCAATTTTACGGCACAATCGGCGAAGCGTCGACCCGTCCGACGTTACAAAGAAAGACCATCGAAACCCCCTTTCTCAGAACTGTAGTGAAGTTTTATTTTGACGAACTTTCCTCCCTTGCCTCAAATGTCTTTGGAATCTTAATTAGAATCATTAAATATCCCTTCTTACTTGTAGGGACATCATATACACCTTAACTTACGTTAGTCTATTCACCGCTCAGCAACCCAAAATTCCAAGGTGTAACAACAGAGTTCAACCAGAACTCGCACTTGGAAAACTTCGCATATAATTCTCTATCTCGAAGAATTCTAAGCACTGCACGTAGATGATCTGCATGTTCGGCCTCTGATGATGAATAAATCTGAATATCATCTATAGACACGATCATGAAAAGATGTAGGAAGGGTCTGAATACACGATTCATCAAGTCCATGAATACAGCATGAGCATTAGTTAACCCGAAGGACATGACACGAAACTCATAGTGCCCATATCTAATCCTGAATGCCATCTTCGAAATGTCTTCCTCCTTCACCCTAACCTAATGATATCCCGATCTCAAATCTATTTCGAGAACTATCTGGCACCCTGCAACTGATCGAATAAATCATCAATCCTTGGAAGTGGATACTTATTCTTTAATAGTCACTTTATTCAATTGTCGATAATCAATAAACATTCGCAATGAGCCATCCTTCTTCCTTACAAATAATACTGGCGCTCCCCACGGCGATGTACTAGGCCTAATTAAGCCCTTCTTAAGTAAATCCGGCATATTGCTCCTTCAATTCTTTCAACTCCGCAGGTTCCATTCTATAAGGAGGAATAGATATTAGCTCAGTATCTAGCAATAGATCAATAGTCAAATCAATCTCCCATTCCGGTGGAATGCCGGGAAGCTCATCTAGAAACATCTCTGGAATTCATTGACCACCGGGATAGACTGAAGGGTCGGTGACTCTGCTTACACATTCTTGACCCGAACTAGGTGATAAATATACCCTTTTCTGATCATCTTCCTTCCCTTGAGGTAGGAAATAAACCTACCTCTCGGTGAAGGAGCATTACCCTTCCACTCTAAGACTGGCTCGTCGGGAAACTGGAATCGAACTACCTTTGTTCTACAATCAACATTAGCATAACAAGAAGCCAACCAATCTATGCCCATGATAACATCAAAATCAATCATGTCTAACTCAATCAAATCTGCTAAGGTATGGTGGTTACAAACTACCACAACACAACCTCGATATACTCGCCTAGCTATAATTGGATCACCAACTGGCGTAGACACTTCAAACGGTTTAATTGATTCAGGCTCTATCCCAAACTTGCCAGCAACAAATAGAGTAACATATGATAAAGTGGAACCTGGGTCAATCAGTGCGTATATATCATAGGAGGAAACTGATAATATACTTGTAAAAACATCAGGAGACGACTCACGATCCTGCCTACCGGCTAATGCATAGACGCGGTGCTGAGGCCCACTCGAGCTAGATGCTCCACTCCTCCCTGTATCACGTCCTGATGGTATCTGAGAACCTTGCCCTGAGGGGCGCACTGATGAAGAAGAACCAGATATGGACCCCGTAGGCTGAACAATACCTGCACCACCCCTCATCGGACACTCCCTCATCTTATGGCCCTGGGCCTGCAAGCATAATAAGCATCCGATCCCGCTGCACATGTCAGCGTGCATCTTACCGCTTCGGGCACACCGTGGCAAAGGGTTCTCACGACTTGAACCGGCACATACCGAGAACCCGGCTGCGGAACTCGACTGCTTTTCGAAAATAAAAGGCCGATCAAATCTGCGCCCCGATGTCATGACCCGAAGCTAGGGCCGTGACGAGCACACAGGGCTAATTCACCAAGCACCCCTCATTCTATTACTCATCCTGCTTTCATTCATATGTCTTATGCTCATAATCATAGAAAACTATTTCATTTGAAAAATATTTACTTTATAAACATAAGCCCTTTTGGCTATCAAAATAATATATAAATACATGCATATACATAAGAGAAACTTGTGAGACCATACTACTCACACTGCGTATCTACGAGCCTCTACTAGAGTACTAGACATATAGACGGGACAGGACCCCGTTATGCCCAAACATGAATATACACATATGTACCAAAAGAATGATCAATGGCACCTCGGAAAATGGAGTGCTCTCAAAATCCTAGTAGCTCCTGAGTGCGGATCACCTCCCTTGTCCGTCTACTCCGTGGGCATGAACACGACGTTCAAAGAAAACGGACGTCGGTATGAACATTGTCGAGTATGAGCATAAGTGTCACACCCGATCTTGATCGGTGTGTGTGATGGGCACCCGACCCACATCCGGAGCCGAGCGAACCCTCGACTCTTATTACATAGATAAATTCACGTATCGATTAAAAATAGGATACGTAGTGAACTCAAAATTTTTTATTTTTTTTTTTATAAGCAAAGTCTATTGTCATGTGGGACCGTGACATGAAACATAATAACATATTAACCGACTAAACCGTACGCAAAGGCGTCCTCTATACCCTCGGACTACTGTACGCAAAGTCTCTAACACCAAACAAAACATCATGGCTCGTGCGCACGACTGGCACTCCGGAACAAGTGGAGCCTACCAACCTTGTTGGAACATCTTGTATACTAGCTTCGATTCGCACAGGTGTGCACACGCGGCATGAACGCGACCCCAGAAGAAGAAGAGGGGTCGATCGAGCATTGTACTGAGTATGTAAGACATGAATAGTAATGTGATAAAGGCATATGCGGTACGAATAATAACGGCTGACAAAACATGCGGAGCTTAGGCAGGGTAGATGTAACTTGTACATGTGAGTGCCTTTCGGGCGGAATGCCGTACTGCCTAGCTTTTCTCTTTCTTTTTTTGAACACGGTGTTTCTTATTCTTATACATAGAAAACAGTTACTTCTCGGAAAACGGTACTTTTTACTCGCGATTACGGCACGCGGAATACATCGGCTCTCCTACCCCTTCCCCGACGGTGTCCCGACATATTATACATATCACGTATATAAAACGGAACATTCCGAAAACGGTGTTCTTTACTTACGTTCACGACGGCGAGTACATCGGCTCTCCCGCCCCCTCCCCGACGGTGTCCCAACATAGTATACATATCACATATACGGACGCGTGTCCGGCTCTCCCGTATCGCGTCCGGGCATCCGCGTCGGGATGGAAGCCACCGATCGGTGGACACGTTGCCTTCCCATATCCTATATACATATACATTCACATATATACATATACATATACATTTCCATGCACATATACGTGTATCATAAGGCGAGGTTACCAATGAAAAGTGTCATTATGAGAAAAACATCGAATAGGGTCACAAGGTATAGTTTCATCTTCTTAGAACCTTTATGGCGTCATTCCTATAATAGAGTTGAGATATCAAGAAATCGTTTAACATTTCCATATTTTCATTTTTATAGCGAACATATTGTCAACATATCTATCGTAGGCATTTTTTCTATTTTCGACTCCATCATTATCATTATAAGATCATATTAACTCACCTTAGTCAATGAATCATCTTTGTCGTACTTATCATGGACGTATGTTCTTTCTTAGCATTATCGTTATCACGGTCATCGTAGACATTTTTACATTAGGACAGTGCTGTACCTATCGTTTAATAATCGGGACGAGGATCAAAAGTTTCCTTAGGATTCTACTCCAAAATAAGTCAAACGAAGCGATAGGAAAATCCGGGAACAATGGGCCCACCTCGGGCCGAATGAAGTAGCGTACCTAATTTACAGATGTTACGTGTCGTGACGTTACTTATGAGGATCTTAAAGTATTCGGGTCCTCTTTATGCAAGTTCTAGAGACTTGGGAAGGTTTTTTCAACATTTGCACATGTTCTAGTTCAATTCAACGAATGAAGAAGGAAAACTTTAGGTGCGGATTCGGAGAATAGGGTTGTCCCGAGGGCTGTATCCGACTTAGTACGTCTAAGACATGCCATAGAAAGAAGGTGAAGTCTTACATACCTCTTTCCGCTCCATATCTTGTTCCAAATTGACTCCAAATTCGCAAAATCTACAATTTGGTCATGTTTACCAAAACTTGATTAGTGCATTTAGAACTAGATTCTTCCAAATAGCGCTTGGCTACCGAAATTTTGAGCACTTCCCCGTAAATACACATCGTCGAGATTCTAACCTCGGCCAAATTTTAATCAACAACAATCCGGGAATTCAACCCGACCAAACTATCAACAATACCAACAATATTCAATTATTCAATTCAATTCACATGATTTTCAAAACGATTCAATCAACATAGCAATCCATCCAACACCTCCTGACTCGAGAATACAACGACATATATATCTTTCTTCAACTTCGTAAACTATATCAACAATCTCATATGCTAGCAAACATCACTTCCATAAATTCAAGAAAACATATTGAAATCACATGGAACTCGAATCGGAGCCCACATGGTTCTACATCTTCAACATAAGTTATTAAACTCTTATTCTCACCATACGATTCTCAACAACAATAACCAAGAACACTAAATAAATTTGGTTCATTTTTCCTTCCAAGCGACCACCATTCGACATGACAATGACAACTTGACATTTCATGAGTTTCATTCATTTTCTACATATCACAACAACACACAAACATGCACAACAACCAAATTACACTAAATAGAATTTGTTCATCATGCCTACTCCAACAACACAACTCACGGCCACAACTTGCACATCCAACCCTTTATGATTTTTATCCAATCCCATATACTACAACATGCACATATCATCTATAACACATATAAAACATGTAAAGAAGATCAAAACTCACCTTCTTTCTTTCCTTTTTCCCCACGGCTAGGAACTTCTTTTGCAAGAACGGATAGTTTTCTTCTTCCAACAACTCCTCCATGTCGTAAAGGACCTTCTAATTAGTGGGAAAACAAGAAGAAAATAATTTTTCCATGATCATTTGCCATGGCTGAATTCAGCCGACCATACTTAGTGACTCCTTTTTTTTTTTTTTTTTCTTTTGTTTCTTTCTTGCTTTCTTTTTCTTCCTCTCAAAATATGAACACCCCTCTTATATATATAAACTTATATATTGCATGCATGTGAGGGGCACATGCCCCCTCTCTAGATTTTTCTTCTTTTTTCTTGAATTTTCCTCACTTTTCTTGAAAATTAATTAAGAAGACCAATTGTCTTCTCTTGCAAGCTTCATCCGCACATGCACAATTACCCTTATTAATTAAAATGTGGCACACACCACACATACTACACGGCCACATGGCCTTTTCTTGAATTTTCTTGAACTTTGTGAAATGACCATTTTGCCCCTAGCCTTTTTCAATATTTCCCCAATACCAATATTCATAAATAATATTCCTAACAACTCGGACATTAAAATTATTTTAGAGCATAGTCTTTGTCCTCAATTTCTCACCATTATCTCGCAACATCCGGACGAAGGGCCCAATGAGGAGCAATCGGGCGGCCAATAAAAAGAAATAAATTTTTCGGGTCTCATAATATCATCATATCATGTAGCATAAATATATTTGGGGCCCTATCGGTACTGTGATTCAAAAACGTTTTTCCCC
>NC_081353.1:63511363-63532129 GCF_029784015.1 Lycium ferocissimum
AATGCACATTCGTAGGGAGCCATCTTTCTTTCTCACAAATAAGATTGGTGCTCCCCACGGGGATGAACTGGGTCTAATAAACCCCTTCTCAAGCAAATCTTTCAACTGTGCCTTTAGCTCTTTCAATTCTACCGGAGCCATTCGATAAGGAGGGATGGAAATGGGCTTGGTATCCGGCAACACATCAATGGCAAAGTCAATTTCTCTTTCTGGAGGAAGGCCTAGAAGTTCATCTGGAAATACATCCGGAAATTCATTCACTACCGGAACGGATTGGAAAGTTGGCGACTTTGCTTCGGTATCATGAACTCGGACCAAGTGATAAATATAGCCCTTTGCTATCATCTTCCTCGCCTTAAGGTAGGAAATAAACCTACCTCTTGGAGATACTGTATTACCTTTCCATTCAAGCACGGGCTCTCCCGAAAATTGAAATCGAACAACTTTCATTCGGCAATCAACATTAGCATAGCATGAGGCCAACCAATCCATACCCATAATCACATCGAAATCTACCATTTCTAACTCAACTAAATCAACTCTGGTCTGGCGGTCACATATCATAATTATACAATCTTTGTACACTTGTCTAGCTATCACGGGATCACCAACCAGAGTAGATACCTCAAAAGGTTTAATTGGCTCGAGTTTCAGCCCAATACAACCAACAACATATGGAGTAATGTAAGATAATGTGGAACCCGGATCTACCAATGCATACACGTCATAGGAAAATACTAATAACGTACCTGTAACCACATCTGGGGAGGACTCGAGATCCTGTCGTCCGGCTAAAGCATATATGCGGGACTGTGTGGCACCTGAAGTAGATGCTCCCCCTCAGCCTCTACCTCGGCCTACTAGAATCGGGAGTCCGTTCCACCGGGAGTACCAAGACGAACCAGCCCGTCGATCCGTGGTCGGACCTCAACTCTACCGCTCAAGCGGCAATCTCTCATTATGTGCCCTACCTGGCCACAAGCATAGCAAGCATCTGAACCTTGGTGACACTGTTCGGAATGTAATCTACCGCATTGACTACATCATGGTACTGGAGGTCTCCTCTGGCTATAGTCTCCCCCAAACTGTGAACCTGGGGCCCTTGAACTCTGACCCTATCCTGAGCGAAAAGAGCGATCAAATCTCCTGCTCGTAAATCGAGGAGGTGCACTAGTCACCGACTGGCCTGAGTGCCTAGAATATGATTACCTTGATCCCCCTCTGTAGTCACTACCTGCGCCCATAGATCTGGCCCTCTTGCTTTGCCCTCTACCAATCTCACGATCACCCCTCTGCGGATGTTGTTGTCCTTCTAGATTCTGGGCATGGGCTTGAATACAGGAAATGTCCATCCCATCTTGCAATGAAGCCGTCAAACAATCCTTGAACAAATGTGGCCCTAAGCCACTCACAAATCTATGCACCCGATCTCCCATGTCAGCCACCATAGTAGGGGCATACCTAGACAAAGAATTAAATTGAAGGCTATACTCCCGGGCACTCATATTACCTAGCTTCAAATTTAGAAATCTATCCGCTCTAGCTCGGCGGACCTCAGGTGGCAAGTAATGGCGAATGAAAGCATCTACAAATTCTTGCCAAACAGGAGGAGGCGCATTCTCTTTTCTCGCTGCTATCCAATTATTATACCATAATACCCCTACATCTCGGAGTCTATATGATGCCAACTCTACGGACTCAGTTTCGGAGGCATGAATAATCTTCAATGTCCTCAACATCTCATCAATAAAACCTTGTGGGTCTTCATCCGGCTTTGACCCAAAAAACTCCGGAGGATTTAAATTCATGAAGTCACGAGCTCTAGTGCTAGCTGACCGATCACTTGGGCCCGCATTCTGTCGATGTGCCTGAGCGGCAACCAACTGTGTTAATAAATGGATGGCCTCGGTCACTTATTGACCCGAAGTAGCCGGTGGAGGAACTGGAACTAAAGCCCCTTCTTGTTCTTCAGTAATAGGCGGAGTAGTGGAGGCGTTAGATGGAGCCTCATTATATGATTCACCCTCACCTACATTCATTGGCGGCTCTCTTCCTGCCCGCCTTTTTATCGTAGTCTTGCCCTTCTGGGTGGCTTTAGCTTTTCCCTTTGGCGGCATTTCTAAAATCATAGCACACTATTAGGAAAGATAAAATCTTATACACGGCTCTATCGTACGATATCATAAGAAGAAAGATGGTCATTTTTCCTAAATTCCCTGTAGCCTCTTGTTTATTAGTGTGGCGCGCAACACACCATAAACAAGCCTCTACTAGACACAGCTCGTAGACACTTCCTAGGACTGAACTGCTCTGATACCACTTCTGTCACGACCCGACTAGAGCCATGACGGGCACCTGGGGCTAACCACCGAGCACCCCTCATTCTATTACTCATCCTGCTTTCATTCATTTGTCTTATGCTCATAATCATAGAAAACTATTTCATTTGAAACATATTTGCTTTATAAACATAAGCCCTTTTGGCTATCAAAATAATATATAAATACATGCATATACATATGAGAAACTTGTGAGACCATACTACCCACACTGCGTATCTACAAGCCTCTACTAGAGTAGTAGACATATAGACGGGACAGGACCCCGTTATGCCCAAACATGAATATACACATATGTACCAAAAGAATGATCAATGGCACCTCCGAAAAATGGAGTGCTCTCACATCAGCTAGTAGCTCCTACGAGTCTGTATCACCTCCCTGTCTACCTGTGGGCATGAACACAGCGTCCAAAGAAAACGGACGTCAGTACGAACATTGTACTGAGTATGTAAGACATAAGCAATAATGGAACATCAATGATATAGGAAGGCATCGAATGAAGAGCAATCTGTAACTGACTAAATCATAAAAGAAATAATGCATGCTCGCTTACTCTCATAATCATCATCATATCATGTATGCATAAATATATAAGCTGCCCGACCATATCGGTACGGCGTGATAATCAATAGCATTAGCATTAGCTTGCCCGTGCCTCCGCGTCGGGGGGTACCATCTCATGCCGAACCGCCAACGGCCATGGTGTATAGCTGCCCGCCTTAGCGGTGACTGCCCGGGCATATAGGCGCGGTGTAATATCATCATCATGCACTCATCATAGCTCATTATAATATGCTCATCATAGTATGCTCATCATAATGTATGTATGGAAACTCAAGAACAACTATATTTTATCGGGGTGACGTAAGGTGGTGAACCCCCGATTCCATTATGGAGCATTACAAGCGTTCTGCCCCACATTGAAGGAATTAGCATATCAGGTGAGTGTATACAATAAACAACATCAATAGACAATAGGCGACGTCATTAGCCTCATAGGAACATCATATCATTGACTCTGAAATCTTTAGACTTAAGCTTATCATCATCGTTATCGTACTCATAATGTATCTCTTATCTCACATGGCTACTCATGAACAAAGACTCTTAGTTTTCTTAAAGATAAGAAATTCATGAAGGTGGAGGAAAATTATGCCATGGATTCATGCCTTAGAAAGAAAGTGTCACACCCCAATTTCCGATAGGGTGTGATGGGCACCCGACCCTTACCTAGGGCCGAGCGAACCCGCAGACTCTCCTATACTCATAACCATACTGGGCCCACAAGACATAACATACACACGTAATTAAAATTTTTCAGAAAACAAACATGCCTCTCGTTTTTTTCAAACCAAATAAAATCTGCAATATAAGGCATAACATTTCGGTTTATATAGCCGCTTGCCAAACACATCGGTAACATAATACATACAAACACAGCTTACGTAGCCGCTCACAAATGTAACCCGACATATCATACACTCGACTCTCGTCCGCAAAGTCTCTATCATAACTTCGAACACCATACAAAGTACTCCGACTCTAACAAAGACTCCGAGGAAACGGAGCTCGCCAATCCAACCGAGCATCTTCTCGCTAGCATCACCGACTCATCCGCGGGTACCGGGGTATGAAACGCAGCCCCCGAAGAAAGGGGTCGCATTTAAATATGTACCGAGCATGTAAAGCATGGCATACATCAAACGAGGTCATAACTAAAGTAGGAAGTACGTAAAGTGAAGTCGTAATAACACAACTATCTAAGTACTTACATCCGACACACAAATCATGCATACTCATACCGAACGCATCGTGTCTGTCATATGGAATGACAAGAACCGATGTGGGATCCGCCTCATCATCGGTGATCAAACTCATCATCGGAGAACAAACTCATCACACATCATCACATATCAAACGCGGTCCATAGGACCCGGCGACGAACGTGGTCGCCACCCTATCTGCGCCACAACACAAGATAACTCCGTAAGATTTCAAATCTCCGTATCCCCGAACACAACACATCATCACAACACATCATAAGCCATATCACAAAGATAACTTCATAAACGGAACCCGGCCCTACGGCGAGGTCTCTGAACCGTAACACAAAGATAACTTCGAATATATCATAGTGCGCACGATCATATACCGGCCCGGATCCGGAAAGAGGTAATACAAAACGCACGAACAGATCGTAAGTAACCACACGCATACCGTACATCATCACGTACTCAACCGAATGATCAAAACGAACCCTTTTTTTGAAAATCAAAATCATAGTCAAATCAAGTCGGACATTTCAAACCGAACTTCGTAAAACCGTGGTTACGCATCAAAATCATGGGCATAAAACCCTTATTTCCAACTCGACAAGATAAGTAAATGATCATAGTGAAGAAAATATTAATTTTTCCGAAAAATCCATAAAGGTAGCATAGAAGGGCCGCGGGCCCCACGGACGGGTGCCGACCCCCGTCCGAGCCCGACTACGAGGGGTAGGGAGAGTGATGTCTTATGAACTTATATATTATGTTTTGGGGCGTTTCGAGGTCGTATGCAAAAGTTACGGACGTTTGAAGTTTCGGAGTCGTTTAAGAACAAGTCTCCTTTGAAAACAAAATTCTTTTGAAAATAGAACTCTTTTGAAACCTTAAAAGTTTAATCCTACAAAAGACATAAAGGTCATAACTCACCTACGTTAAAGATACGAACATCAAGGAAATTATACGAATTGCTTACACAACATTCCAAACTCAACCTTATCGAAGACATACAAACCACGACTCTAACTATACTAAGGATGCCAACAAAGACAAGCAAATACGATTCACAAATATATTCGAGATTTACGAATGGAATTTCCCGAGGCACAAATTATATCATACCTTAATTTCGTCTAAGACATGCCAAAAAGAAAAGAAGGGTAAGCTTCACATACCTGGTTTGCTTCCTAGGCTAATCCAAACTCAAACCTCTCGCTCAAAATCTACAATAACATCGATAGGCATCTAACATTAGTCATACGCGCTAAAGAATCCAATTCCAAACCATTACTTTTTCTACCAAAAATTGGGCAGCATTTCCCCTATATATTCACCAACCCCGAGATTTCAACTCGGCCAATATCAACAACAAGAACCAAACCAACCACCATCCAAACAAGATTTAAAAACATTCCGAACAATCCACAAAGTATTCAAGACAATCCCAACAATATGCCATGAAACCCGAAACCTTCCAACTTAATGAATACGACAATAATGCGCTTCTTTCTTTCAAATTCTCAACTACACCAATAATCTACACGTTAACAACTTCATTTCCATAAATACAAGAAACCATATTGAAATCACATTATCTTCTCTAATAATCTATAAACGACTCCAACTTCCATTTGAACCATTAAACCTTCATTTTCATCATAGAATTCATGACAATAACAACTAAATTACCACACAATATTAATTCATTCCTTAGCACACAAAATAACCCATTCTCGGCCAACACAATAAACAACATTCCATGAGTTTCATTCATCTTCTACACATCACAACAACACATAAACATGTTGAATTCAATTACTCTCCATTCCTACACAACACACACATATGCTCGGCCACCCATACATATACACGACTACACTTCAACTTCTATATTTCCATGATTCTCATTCATTTCAATACATTACAACAACACACAACAAGCTAAATACAATTGACTAATCACGCCTAACACACCACAAACATGCACGGCTACACACATATATACACACGGCTCCCTTACAAAATCCACATATTCATCACTTCCGTCATTTCCACACTTCACAACACACACAAACCATCCATAATATAAGAAAATAAGGATAAAATCTTACCTCCTTCTCTTTACTTCTTCCCCACGGCTAGGCCTCAACTTGCATGAAAGGGTGCTCTCTCTTGCTTCAACAACTACTCCACGGCGTAGAGGACCTCTTAATTAGTAGGAAGGCATGAAGAAAAGAATTTTCTCTCTCTCAATTTCTCCATGGACTGATTTCAGCCATGCCATGGCCGAAAGTCCTCTCCATCTCTTTCTCTATGTTTCTTGAACTTTCCAAGTCCCAAATGATGAATTGTCTTATAAGATATTCACACACATATATATATATGATTTAAACACATGGCCCTATGGCCCACACACACTCACATGGCCGGCCACCTAGGGCCATTTTCAAATAATGGCCAACTTTCCATAATTCATTTTTTGGTCCCAAATTTTTTCCAACTTTCATTCTCTAATTTTTTTCCTTATTCCAATCTTACCCTTAACACTTCATATCAACAAAAGACGAATATGCAACTTATGCGTTAGGAGACAAAATCGACAAAACCGGAAATTAAAAGTCTTGTCCATACCTCGTCGCAACCAACTTAGAATATTCCAACGTACAAAATACGGGGTGTAACAGAAAGGACTAGCCTCACATACCTTTGTCGTTTAACTAGTCTATCGCTTGCTTGTCCTCCTTTAATGCACATGTTCTACCTTCAAGATAATTTGTATCGACATTAGCTAAACAATTATAAAGACGTGCTTACTAAAGCTAGGAAAAATTGGGCAGCATTTCCTTTGTTTATACGACTTCCTCCATATTCCATATCAACTCCCAAACATTCATAACAACAATCACAATATCATAAACATTAAGCATCATTCGTTTGCATTATCCACATTTAGCAATTTCACTTCAATTCCTCTATAATCATGAACATAGTTCACTATCGCGTTCTTTCACATACAATACTTATTCCATGTTCTAAATATCATTTATAACGTATTTATAATCTCAACATATCAATATCCATAATTCAATCCAAGGTTCCATTCGAAAATGACACTATTTTTGCATTCATGACCCATGTCCTATTTCCTTCTATAATCCAAGTGTTTCAGCTTTTCAATCCTTCAAACGACATGAGAAGATCATGAAACTTACCTTAGATAGTGTAGAAACAAGCCTTGAGTGGACGTATCCTTCTTGCACCAAAACCCTAGTTCACTTCCCTTGGATTTTCTTGGCTTGGATGAACTTTGATGTGTTTCATACACTTGGTTCACTTGAATTCTTGTTATTGATCTTTGATTTCCCCTGGATTCTTGTTCATGAAATGTATGGAATGTTATAGAGGTCTTGAGAGAGATGAAGAAAATGTGAGAAATGAAATAAATGAAGTAGGAACACACTTATAAAATCAGAACTTGTTCAGCTCGTCGGGACTTCCACGGACACTTTCACGGTCCGTGGAACATTATATGGTCCGTGGAACTGGTTGTGATTCACCACCAGCAAGTCACCAACTCTGCTGGGAGTTATACGGACCCTTCCACGGTCCGTATAAGGTTACACAATCCGTGGAAGTGGCCGTGTAATCCACAATTTCTTCGATGTTGTCCCCGTCGTCTCGTTGATCTCCAAATCCTTATGGAACCTTCTTAACACTTGTTTATCACTTCATTAACAATCTAAGGGGCATTATAGCTCTTCCTTAAAACATCATTAAGTCGTCATTAACTCGCTACTCGTGATTCTTACCCGACATACAACTTATGACCCGCTTTCCTTAGCAACTTTCGTCTCCTACTTCTAATGTCTTTGGAAATATTAATTAGGACCATTAAAGGCTATTTCTGTCACGACCCAACCCCGTAGGCCGTGACTAGTGCCCGAGTTGGGCCCTCAGACACGCTCACCGAACCCGAGTCACACACACAACCGGCTTATGCCGATACAAATATCAAACGCTACTTCAAACACATCTCAAACTCAAACGCATATATATATACATATATCGAAAGCCGATAAGGCTATCAAATGCGCACATTGGCCCAAAACATGTAATATACAAACACACGTATGGGGTAGGCACACAACCCACATATACATCTACAGGCCTCTAAACAAACCAACAGAATCATATGACGGGACAGGGCCCCGCCGTACCCCTGAACACACACACATATATGCAACGAACGAGTATATACCAAGATGTAGGCTCCGGGATAAAAGGAGCACTCCAACACAGCAGGATAGGTCTCCTAAACTGGCGGGTCGCCAAACTGTCGTCCGTACCGCGGCATGAAACGCAGCCCCCCGAAGAAAGGGGGTCGACGAAATATGTACCGAGTATGCAAAGCAGAAAATACAAAGAAATAATCGAGTCACACTCGAAATGTAATACCGAAAGTAAGTACATTTCCAAAATGCCAAATGTTTATTTTTAGGATAGAAAGCATGCAAAAGGTACGTAAAATATGGTCGCCCGCCCGTCGATGGCGCCATAACACAAGATAACACCGAAGGTTTCAAATCTCCGTACAACCCCGAACACAACACATCATCACAACACATCATAAGCCATATCACAAAGATAACTCCATAAACGGAACCCGCCCTACGGCGAGGTCTCGGAACCGTAACACAAAGATAACTCCGAATATATATATCATAATGCGCACGACAACAAACCGGCCCGGAACCGGTGAAAGATGTACCAACAAACCGCACGAGCAGTCGTGAGTAGCTATATGCACAAAATCATTATCATAAGTTCAAAAAGTAAGTAAAACGACCATACTTGGGAGTCGGGAAAATCGTCATACCAAACTCTTCCAAACGTCTTCGTAAATGCACAAAAGAAGGTCGCGGGACCCACGGACGAGTGTCGACCCGAGCCGGGCCCGCCTATGAAAAACATACTCATCACACGTCATACAACCTCCCACGACGATATCGAGGCAATCCGAGCCCTTAGTCGAAAGTTATGAGCGTTCGTAGTTTCAACATCGTTAAAATAAAACTCTTTTGAAAACCAAGTTTTTATGCAAGTTTAAAATCAATTTTTTTCCCACAACATCAAAACCAATATTTTCTCACATCAACATACGAGTGCCAAAAGACAAACGCGAATCATAGACATGCTCGGATTATACGAATGGAATTTCCTCGAGGCTAGTATCATAGCCTATATTGAACTAAGACATGCCAAAAGAAAAAAGGGTTAAGTTTTTTTACATACCTCGCTCGCACACAACGCTAATCCAACTCAAACTTATATCTCGAACTCCCCAAGATCTACATGACATTAACAAATACCAACGTCAACCATAAGCACTTAAGAGCTCATTTCCAAACTAACACATAATCCTACGGAAATTTGGGCAGCACTTCCTTTATAAATGGACCAACCCCGAGAATTCAACTCGGCCAAACTCAACAACACAACAAACCAACAATCATTCCAACAATATCCGCAATCAATTCGAAACGCATTCGAACATTAAAAATCCTTCTCCACACATTCCAACAATATTCCAATTAAGCTTACTACAACTACATACTTACAAACCAACATGTAATCAAACCAACGCACATTCAATTATCAATCCAAAACCATTCAAACAACATTCAAGAACTCTTTAAACAATACACACAATATTTCCAACAATCCAACAAACTCTCCATTCCACCCGAAACATCCCCAAACCCGAGAACTTCAACTCTAACACATTCCTCGATTTCAAATCATGATTTACTCCAACAATCTATACTCTAACCATGCCATTTCCATAAACATAAGAATCACACTAAATACACAAAATCCTCCAAAACAGCCCATACACTTACAATACCGATTTGAATCATTAAACTCTTATTTCCAACATAGAATCTACATAACAACAACTACCAAAATTCCAAGAAAACTAATTCATTTCTTGACTCATACAAAAGGCCATATTCGGCCAACACACCATACATATATACTTTATGATTTTCATTCATTTCAACACTCTACAACAACCAAACATACTACATAGAATAAGTTCATCCTTTAGCATACAAAATTGTCCATTTTTACACAACAACATCACACAACTTCCATGACATCCATTTCTACACTTCATAACAACACACAAACACACTAAATACAATTAATCCATTACTACTACTACACAACACACCACACGGCTACAACTTCATAATGCCATATCTCATGAATTTCATCCATAACAACATACAACAACACACATAAACCCTTCATAACTCATAAAACAAGATTAGAATTTACCTTTCTTCACAACTCCTTCACTTGTCCAAAGTTGGTCAAAGACGAAAACGAACAATCCAACGCTTGAAACAACAACTCCACGTTACTAAGCACCCTCAAATTAGTAGGTTTGCTTAGAAGAAATAATTTTTAGAAGGCTAGTTTTTGGTCTTGTTTTTGGAAATTCTTGGCCGAATGGGAGCTTGTTCTTGCTCTTCAATTTTCTTGATCTTTCTAGCTAATGAAGATGATGATATAATGGTCCTTAAGTCATTCCTTATTACAACTAATAGCCAACCATGTGGCCATGGCCCACTCCTAAGGTGGCCGGCCACATGGCTTCTTTTTTCCTCAATTTCTTTCAATTATTGGCCAACTTCCCTTAATTCCACTTTTGGTCCCGAAGTTTCTTTGATGATTCCATTCCAATAACGTCATACACACTTAGGTCTTACGACAAAATCGAAGGTCACACGTCCCGACTTCGTACCTCGAATGGTCTTAATCCTAACTTATCATAGTTAACCCGAATCGTCCCGTCGTTCAAAATACGGGATGTAACAATTTCTTACTTATCAAAACACCGTATACGTGATGCCCTTCGTCAGTCTATTCACTATACGCTAACGGGGAATTTCTGAGATGTAACACCTGAAAACTACGGAGGTGCACTCCCTGCTGAATGAAATGGATAGTGGGAATGCTGCTGTCTCTATCCTCCCTTGAACTCACCAACCATATCTAAAGATCTAGCCCTCTTACTGTGGCTCCGGTCACGCTCAAGCTCTATCCTCCCCTAACGCTTACGATCTTCGTATTTCTTGCATATACCTGTATACGGGAAATATCTATGTCCGGATGTAATGCAGCTGTCATACACTCATCTATCAAATGTGGTCCTAGACCAGCCACAAAATGATGAACTCGATCATCCATCTCAGCCACCATAGCTAGGGCATATCTAGCCAATTAGTCAAAATATACACTGTACTTCTGAACACTCATACTGCCCTGCTGAATGTGTAAAAACCTGTCTGCTCGGGCCCGCCAAACCTCTGGCGGCAAGTAATATCGAATAAAGGCGTCTGAAAACTCTCGCCAAATGGCTAGAGGGACATTCTCTCCCCTATATAGCTCCCATGTCTGATATCACTGCACTGCAATATCACGAAGCCTACAAGAAGCCAACTCAACTGACCCGACCTCATCAGCGTGCATAACCCTCAAAGTCCTCTGCATACTTTCAATAAAGTCCTGAAGGTCCATATTTTGTTTCAACACGAAGAAATCTGGAGGATCTAACCCGAGAAAAGTCTTAACTCTCGCACTACCAGCTCAGTTTGCCTGATCAATACCAACTCCCTGACGCTGTGCCTGAGCGACTACCAATATGGTCAATAACTGTATAGCATCTCACATATCCTGGGCTGGTGCATCTGGCTGAGGAACTGGGGTAGGTGCTGGGAGCGAGGTATGCGTAGTCTGAGACGGACTCTCACTCTGGGACTACATACAACTGTCTACGGACCTCTAATGGAACAGAAAGTTGTAGAAAGGACGGGACAGGACCCTGCCATACCCATATACATACATATACATCTCAAAAGGGCATACCAAAATAGACTGCAGCTTCGGATCAAGTGGAGAGCACTGACCACCGCTGGATAGAAGTCCTACTGAGCTGGATCGCCTGTCTGTCTACCTGAACCGGCGCGGCTATGAACGCGGCCCGAGCAATAGGGGGTCAAGACGGATAATGCGCAGTATGCAAGGCATAAGATCAATAACTACATGAGATCATGAAAGACAACTGAAATATGAAAGCTAATCTCGATATCTGAATGAATCTATAGCTGAACACCTGAGAACATTTCCATTACTCTGTATAACATTAAAGTGCCTCTGAGGGCGTATGATATGCATAGGTCATAATATACTGTCAGTGATGTGGCACGTACAGCCCGATCCATATATCCCATAAGTCAATGCTGACGAACGTACGGCCCGATCCATATATTATATAATAGTGTCAAGGAATGTACGACCCGATCCATATATCATCATCATCACTGTGCACCAGCTGATCAGGTGGTAATGCATATATAACGCCTATGCCTTTCCCCATATACATATAATATACGCCTATATAACGTCTTCTGGTCAAGAGTCAATATGCATATGTATAATTAATGCAATGCATAAGCATAATGAGTGACTAGAACTCTCGGAGTGACATAAGGTCGGACTACCTCCGATAGACATCTTTTGAGCTAACATCATCAATATATGAAATATCAGGACCCAAGAACAGAAGGAACAATCATAACAAGGAGTATAGGATCATCAAAGACTGAGGTACTCCTAATGCTTCTAAGAGTAGAGTAATATGGAAGCTCGTTTACATGTTTGTTCGCTCATATCATAAGATCATGCCAAAAATGAAAGAAAGGATAGCCTTAACATACCTTGAAGCATATCTAATCGTCTAACTTCTACTTCTCGAACTCATAAGTCTACAATCAAGATAACATAGGCTACAATTAGACCATTTACCTTACTTATTAGCCAATTTAAGTACGAAGAGAGTTTAAAGAATTGCGGATAACATCTCCCTTGTAAAATTAGCAACCCTTCAACTTCCAATTCAATCCAACATCAACAACAATACCAACAACAACAATAACAACACTTACATACCAAAATATAATCAAATATATTCCAAATCATCCCTCAAAATAACCCTAAACCCTAACTTTACCCTTATTTAACTTCCCACTTCCTTAACTATATTCCTTTACTTAAAATCACTAAAATTCTTGATACTTAGCTCAAACACAAAGGTGGGAACCATAAACATACCTTGAGGGGACTAGAATACCAAGAATCAACTTCAACTCCAACTTCCAAGATTCACAACTTTGATTAAACCCTAAGAACAACCTTGTCCTTCAAAACAACCATCTCCTTCCCTAGCTCGGGTTTTACGGGGTTTGGATCTTACTAAAACTCCTCCAATATCATAGAAATTGTAGAGGGGAAATATGTTAGGGTTTTCTCTAACTTGGGACTGAGAAAATAAAAAATAAAGTCATGGGGCTAGACATATATAGATGGTTCATGAAAATTCCAAGGGTGCGGTTGGACGAGCGGGTCGACGGCCGTCGACTTGCACTGTTAATGCAGCCACCTGAGAATCAGAGATGGCGGCGTGTCGACGACGTGGGTTGATGCCACCATCAGTACGTCGACGGTCCGTCAAAGGGGACTGGTTCCTACCAGTTCCCTGAGTCATTCCGGCTCGCGATGATTCGATTCGTTTAACTTCTATCCTATCGTATTGCAAAGAACGTATACTCATACTTTGGTACACACGAGGTAAAGCACTTAATATCTCAAAAACTTGGGTGCAGATTTCCATACTAAGGGCATAAACCACCGATATGCGAAAGACTTTCTTGTGATGAAAAAGGGAGTTGTAACATGCGAGCAAGGACCTCGAGCTATAAATCTCCCAACCAAGCAATCTCCCAAACCTTGTAGGATTCCACCTCTATGAAGCTTGTAAAAACTTGGCTCTCATCATTGATCATCATCAAGTGTGTAGTGCGAAAATACACACTATCCTCTATGAAGCTTGTAAAGACTTGGCTCTCATCATTGATTATCATCAAGTGTGTAGTGTGGAAATACACATTTCAGGCCCTTTGAAATGCTCCAAATGTGCTGAATAAGCTCCGACAAATATCATAGACTCTAAGTTGAGCTTCACCACAAATCATAGGCTCCATAAATGCACTCGAGCCAATGAAAATCATATCACGTACTAAATGGTAATGTTTCCTCTAGTAACCAGGAGTCCGAATGCAATGCAATAAATAATAAAAGTATCACAACCGTGTACACACATGCTAAATGGTATTGTTTTCCCCAGATAGTCATGACCTGCAGGGGACCCATGGTGTCCATGTACCACTCGCTCCAGAACTGACCTCGGATGATGAGCCCATAACTAGGCCACATACTCACCCCCTGTCAAATGTGCCTTTTCATATCTATATTATCTTTCTCATTTCACTATATTTTCATTCCACAATCAATTAAGGAATGTGAACAATCAATGAATAAATATCAAGGAACATAGGTCACCATGCCACAAGTCGTATCAAGACTCAAAAATCATTTCATTAATAGCATGAACAAGGGATTACTCCAAGTCAACAAGAAGAGTATTCATTAATTCCTTCTTTACCATAACAAAATAGTAATCACATAATCAATCAATCAATCAATATCAATCTTAGGAATTTCCAACCACACTTTTATGTCTGAAGCCCGAATCATGTTTCTCCTATCAATTTCATAACATGTACAATCAACTAATAAAATTCTAACTCAAGTAGACTATAACCTACCTCAAAGCTGAACTGGAACAATGCAATTACTCTGCAATAGCTTTCCCCTTTCACAAAGCTTCAGAATGTTCAAAGTCTAGAAATCATAAGGCTAAGTGAGTAATGAGTCATCTACTCAACAAACAACAATTGGGCAAGAGAACCCAACTACTTCTACCCTTTTTTAAGTGAGCGAACTCTCACTAAGTGTGAATTCATCATACAATAAACACCAACCATCATTCCATTCCCATTCATGGGTTTTCTAATCAATTTCACAAGCAATTTTTATGCTAAAGCTACCATCTTTATGAAACCCTAAGTCTCAATACATCATTCTTATCATTAATAATCAAATTCTCATCCTGGGAAGTTGTAATCTACACTTCTAGATGATTAAACAACAATAAAGTCAATAACCCATTTATTTATTCAAGGGTTCGCAATTTCTAGGGTTCTATCCTTTCATTCACCATTAGAGAACTGTTAAATCATGGAACCTAACAATATGATGGAATAAACAAAGTGAAGGGTTGAGACTTACCTTTCAAGAGTGTTTTAGCCCTAGCCTTAGAATTTCGCCACAAGAGTTCTTGTAAATTGTTTTGGAGTTGTGTAGGGAATGGGTTCGGAATAAAGAATATAAATCGCTGATTCTGCCTCCTGTTGACCGCTGCAGCGGTCGATGTCCCGCTGCAGCGGTCTCGCTATAGCTGGAACCCTCCCGCTAGAGTGGACCTCATCTATTCCCCAACCCCCACGGCCACGAGCCTCGCACCTCTACGACGGACCTGCTACAGCTGTCCTCCAACTGCTGCAGCAGTCTATTTTGACCAGTAGCTCGAGTTTTTCCATCAGTTTTCACCAAAAAATCCCAACACCAATTTAAGGCCCCACAGACGCAAACAAAACATGCACATATACATAAAAATACGCTGCGGACTCACCCTCGGCCTCAGAATTCCCAACGGAGGTCTAGTTTTCTAAGTCACCCCCCCCCCCCTCATAACGACCTAGCGGGTCGTTACATCAGGTACCAATTAAACAACCGTTCATCCCAGAACGGACAAAGGAAGGAAAAAAAGGGAAAGGTACCTAACTCTGTAAAAAGATAGGGATAATTCTTTTGCATATTGGATTCGGTCTCCCAAGTAACTTCCTCTGCGGGACGGTTCTTCCACTAAACCTTTACTGATGCTATCTCTTTCGACCTCAGTTTACGAACCTGTCTATCTAAAATAGCAATAGGCTCTTCCTCAAAGATAGATTCTCATCCAACAAGACAGAATCCCAACAAATGATAAATGAACCATGATATCTCTTCAACATAGAGACATGGAACACTAGATGAACACCCGACAAACCTGGGGGCAAGGCCAACTCATAGGATACATCCCCCACGCGATTGAGAATCTCAAACAGACCAATGAATCTGGGACTAAGCTTACCTTTCTTCCCAAACCTCATTACCCCATTCATGGGTGAGACCTTCAACAAGACTTATTCTCCAACCATGAACTCAAGATCTCGGACCTTTCGATCCGCATACTCCTTCTGCCTACACTGAGCTGCCAAGAGCTTTTCCTGAATCACCTTTACCTTATCTAGTGACTCTCTCAAAAGATCGGTGCCCCATGACCTTACCTCAAATGCACCAAACCACCCGATAGGAGACCTACATCTCCTCCTATAAAGAGCCTCAAAAGGGGCCATATCAATGCTCGAGTGGTAACTATTATTATAAGAAAACTCTACTAAGGGTAAGAACTGATCCCAATGGCCACCGAAGTCAATCACACAAGCTCAGAGCATATCTTCTAGGACCTGAATAGTCTGCTCAGACTGGCCATCTGTTTGAGGGTGGAAAGCGTACTAAGGTCCAATCTAATGCCCAATTTAGAATACAAAGTCTTCCAAAATCGAGATGTAAATGTCGTGCCTCTATAGGATATGATGGAAATAGGCACCCCATACAGACGAACAATCCTCGTCGATATATCGGGCCAACTTCTCGAAAGCAAACACGGGATATGGATAATCGTTGGTATGAAATGGGTAAACTTGGTCAATCTATCAACAATGACCCAAATCGAATCAAGCTTACCTAAGGTCTTCGGAAGACCAACCACAAAGTCCATCGCTATCCTCTTTCACTTCTATTCTGGAATGGGCATCCTCTGAAGTG
This sequence comes from Lycium ferocissimum, assembly GCF_029784015.1. NCBI lineage: Eukaryota > Viridiplantae > Streptophyta > Magnoliopsida > Solanales > Solanaceae > Lycium > Lycium ferocissimum. Next base: position 63,528,369 of record NC_081353.1, read on the forward strand.
TACCTCCTGGTCTCTGTTGCTCGTACTTCACCTACTGGCAATTCAAACACTATGCAACAAACTCAACCATATCACTCTTTATCCTAGCCCACCAGTAGTACTGCCACAAGTCACGGTACATCTTGGTAGCACCAGGATGAATGATGTATCTAGAACTGTGAGCCTCCACTAAAATTGCCTTAATCAAATTGTCAACACGGGGAACACAAATACGCCCCTTGATACGCAAGACACCCTCTTTATCAATCACGGCCTCCTTGGCCTCACCACACAAGACTTTATCACAAATCTTACTCAAACTCGCATCCTCAAACTATCGACGCCTTAATCTGCTCCAGAAATGATGATCTCGCCTCAACACAAGCCAACACCAGAAACATCAAGCCTCGTGAAACTGTTAGCCAGAGTCTAAACCTCCCTGGCTAATGGACGCTCTGACGCAATCAAACGAGCCAAACTGCCCATGCTAGCTGATTTCTTGGTCAAGGCATCTGCCACAATGTTTGCCTTTAAAGGATGATACAAGATAGTAATATCGTAATCCTTAAGCAACTCCATCTATCTCCGCTGCCTAGAATTAAGATCGCTATGAGTAAAAACATGCTGAAGACTGCGATGATCAGTAAATACCTCGCAACGGGCACCGTAGAGATAGTGCCTCCAAATTTTCAACGCAAAAACCACAGCTGCCAACACTAAGTCATGAATAGGATAGTTTTTCTCATGAATATTTATCTGTCTGGAAGCATAAGCAATCACCTTCTTTTCTCTCATCAAAATAACACACAAACCAGAACGAGAAGCATCACAATAAATTATAAAGTCCTTGCCCTCCACGGGCAGAGATAGAATAAGAGTTGTAGTCAATAGAGTCTTGAGCTTTTGAAAACTCTCCTCACACTCATCGGACCACTAAAAGGGTACCTCTTTCTGAGTCAAACGGGTCAAATGCGAAGCAATAGAAGCAAATCCCTTCATGAACCGATGATAGTAACTAGCCAAACCGACAAAACTACGGATCTCTGTCACGGAAGTGGGCCTGGCCCAATCTCTCACTGCCTCAATTTTTTTCAGATCCACCATAATCTCTTCTTTCAAAACCATGTCCCAAGAAGGACACAGACACGAGCCAAAATTCACACTTAGAGAACTTGGCATACAATTGCCTATCTCTCAGCAACCCAAGAACATCTATCATCCATAAACACTATCATGAAAGAGTCTACGTATCGCTTAAAAATGCCATTCATCAAATCCATAAAAGCAGCTGGGGCGTTAGTAAGCCCGAAAGACATAACCAGAAATTCATAATACCCATGCCTCGTCCAAAACACTGTCTTAGGAATATCCTCTGCCTAAATTTTCAACTGATAGTAACCCGATTTCAAGTCAATTTTTGAAAACACAGAAGCCCCCTGAAGCTAATCAAACAAGTCATCCATACGAGGGATGGGGTACTTATTTCGGATGGTGACTTTATTTAACTGGTGGTAATCAATGTACATCCGTATAGTCCCATCTTTCTTTTATACAAACAGAATAGAAACACCCCACGGGGAGACACTCGGACGAATAAAACCCTTACTAAGAAGATCCTGAAGTTGTTCTTTCAATTTTCTCAATCTCTTTGGTGCCCATCCCCGATATGGCGGAATAGAAATAGGGCGTGTCCTTGGCTCGAAGTCAATGCAGAAATCAATGTCGCGGTCCGGTGGCATGCCTGGAGAGTCTGCGGGAAACACCTCTGAAAACTCACGTACTACGAGGCCCGACTCAAAGGTCGGACCGTTAACACTGGTATCACAAATATGTGCCACATAAGCCAAACTCCCCCTATCACAAATATGACAGCATCTGAGTCCTCAGCCTCTGTCCTGCAAGGCATAACAATGAACCCGTCCACCAATAGCCTACGAACCATTGCGATCGACCTGCCCTGTCCGAGCTCCGCCCCTACCGAGCTGAGGTCCACCTCTACCAGACTAAAACCTGCCTTTGTTAGGCTGGTTGCTACCTCTACCAGCCGTGTGACCATCACACCCAGACTGAGCGCAGTTATCACCATAAGATCCTCCCTCTCTACCTGATGTTGGAGCTTTGGGAGCATGAAACTGAGTACCTTGGCCACCTTGCCTAATTCTGGAATAATTTCTCGCGAAATGCCCCATATCACCACACTCGAAGCATCTGTGGTCTAGCGTCGGACGCTGAATAGAAACGGACGAAGCCAAATAACCACCATAATCTGGAGCTCAGGTCTGCGAACCCCCTGGCTGACTCGAATAGTATTGACTAGCCCCTGATGGGCCCTCAACTATAGCCTACATGGTCGACGAACAGGTGTCCCGAAAAGACCTCGGGGAACTGCGGCCCCAGAGAAAGAGCCACTGGCTCGCCACCCCTTTTGGGCCTTCTTCTCTGCATATTTATTATAACCGTCTTGCCTCACACCCTCGACGGTCCTAACATGATCCACCACTTCCTGGAAGGAAGCATATGTTGTTGCAAGCTGAAGAGCTGACAACTGAAAAGCAATGTTCAACCCTTTCACTAATCTCCTAACCCTCTCCTCAGTAGGCACAAGTTGGAGGGCATAGCTAGACAACGAATGCAAACGAGCCTCATAAGAAGCCACTGATAAATTACCCTGCTCAATATTACTAAACTCATCACGCCTGCGGTCCCTCAAAGTACAAAAAACATACTTGTCTAAAAACACCTGATAAAACTTCCCGATTCAAGTCAATCTGGTGATCCCGCCGGCTCGCACTTTCACAAAGACCTCCATCATAACTTGGCATCACCCAAGAGCTGGAAGGTCACAAACTCTACACCATATTTCTCCACAGCCCCCATCTTATGGAGCCTCTCATGACAGTCTATGATGAACTCATAAGCATCCTCAACCTCAATCCCAAAGAACTCTGGAGGCTTCATCTTAGCGAACCTCGAGAACAAATCATGCTCATTCCCTGTCAAAACTGAACCTCCCACCGGCCTAGGAAATACCTCAAATCCTGGAGCCTCATCCAAGCGAGGAGCTACAGCAACATGCTGTAACCCTGGAGCACAAATCTCGCCTAGAGGTGGATCACCCACTCTAGCACCCAGAGGACCTGGAACAGCTAGTAACACGCTTGCCTCTATCAGCCTATTCAGTAGGTTAAATACACGAACCATAACGTCTGACAATATGCGGAGGAGCTATAATGTCTGGTAGAGCTGGTGCTGCTGCAAACTCTGCTGCCTCATCTGGAATCACCTAAGGCTCAAGGGACTTAGCACGATTCCGACCGGCTCGTAGAGCCCCGCCATGGCTTGGGTCGGTGCCCATCGCTCCCGTGTTACACCTCGAAAAATTTCATGTCATCATATGGTAGATAGACTAACGTAGGGTAAGAAGTATATAACATTTCTACCAGTGAGAAGTAGTACTTAACGGTTCTAATTAAGATTCCAAAGACATTTGAGACAAGAGAAGAAAGTTCATTGAAAAACGTAAAGTATAAGACGTGTTTTGAAAAGGGTTTGCAAAGTACCGAGCCAATGTTGACTTAATAATGTCTTCAGGAAAAGTTATAACGCTCCTTAGATTGATAATGAAGTGTTAAACAAGTGCTAATGAGGTTCCATAAGGATTGGAGATCAAACGAAACGACGCGATTAACTTCAGAAAAATGGAGTTATCAGGGGTCCGTATAACCTTACGGAAATAGGGATTTCCTTGATGGTGAAATACGACAACTTAGACGGACCGTTAT
>NC_081353.1:63532229-63584558 GCF_029784015.1 Lycium ferocissimum
ATGGAAGGGTTGAAACACTTGGATTATGGAAGAAACTAGAATATGGAGCTCAAATGTGAAAATAATGGTGTTCTTGAATAATAGTTTGACATGAACCATAATTCTTGAGATATTATGAGTATAATCTTGTTATAAATAATATTAAGAATGTTGGAGAAGCATTATATGTGGATGAATACGACGTTGGGTGATAACCATGGTTATGGATGACTTTGAGAGGGAATTGTAAGAGTTGAATAATGACCAACTTAACAAAGCTTATTGATTATGATATTGTGGGTGTGTTGTTGATGTTTGGGAGTTGTTATGTTATATAAAGAAGGTTGTATAAACAAAGGAAGAGCTTCCCAATTTCTATTAGCCTTTAGTCGCTTTAACTTAAGCTTAAGTATGTTATCGATTATCTAATCTTAGCACGAATTCCCTTGAATGTAGAATTACGAACTTGGAAGGAAGCGTTTAGTCGGCAAGTTAGAAAGGCGAAAAGGTATGTAAGGCTAGTCCCTTCTTTTTCTAAGGCATGATGTCACACCCCAATCCCATCAAGGCATGATGGGCACCCAGCTCTTACTTAGAGCTGAGCGAACCCTCTGGCATTCACATAATGAAATTGGACATATAAATTTTTTTCGAAAATATAATAAAGTACTTTTAGTCAAACCATAGAAATTTGCGAACGATACTCAATTAATCAAAAATCGAGTAAGTCAAATTGACATATCGGCCTACATGGTCGCTTTATTCAACACATGACATCTTAACATACTAACCACAGGACACTGTCTGCAAAGTCTCTAAGAGTAAGCACGTGAATCATATGAGTCGAGACAGGGCTCCGACATGCCCATACACACATATGATAACCATAATGACTCGGCACTGCTCCAGGAAGAAAATGGAGTTTGCCAATCCCAGCTGATAGCCAACCATCCTAGCAAAATACTTTTACCTGCAAAACAATCTGGGACTGTGTGGCATGAACACAGCGCCCCCAGGCAAAGGGACATCGGTACGAAGAATGTACCGATGTAAGGCATAAGAACATCAAGTACAGATGAATCATGAAAATCAGTCTCAATATTTGAATGCATCTGTGGCTAACATCTGAGAATATCTGCGTAACTCTATATAACTGAAACTGACTCTGTGGCATATGATAGGCTTAGGTTATAATATAACTGATAGTGTTGTGGGACGTACAGCCCGATCCATATATAATATAATAATGTCGAGGAACGTACGGCCCGATCTATATATAATATAATAATACCGAGGAACGTATGGCCCAATCCATATATAATATAATAATCATATATATACCGTACCCGGCCCTCTAGTGAGGGACTCGGTGAATAATGCAATGAAACTGTGCACGAATACATACCCGGCCCGGGACTCGGTGAAATGATATAATAACGTTATGCACGAATAAAATATCAGGAGCAGCCATATACAAATTAAATCATCATCTAAGACTCAATAGAATGATCAGAATGAACCAACACTGGAGAATCAAAGACAACTATCATGTCAAGTACCACTGAGAGCTAGAATTCATTGGAATTATGTACGTTCATCGTCCACTCGTTTTATGTAATTCATGCCAAAAAAGAAGGAAGGGATAGCCTTAACATACCTTGTCGCTTCTCAAGTTAACCATAACTTAGGTCTCGGGCTTCACCAATCTACAAACAATACCAAATATGCCAATAATCAAATTAGGATACTCTTTCAAACCAATCCTTAATTACTTAGAAATCTAACGATATTCGGGTAGCATCTTCCTTAAAAACTTAATAATCCTCATGATTCCAATTTAGCCAAAATATCAATCACAACACCAATAACAATATCAACAAATACATATCCAAATAGAATCAAATCCATTCTTAAATCACCTCCAAAACAGCCCAATATACATTCCTATACCGATGCTTGTATACACTTCTTTATTTTCGTATATACATAGTATAACAACAAACACAACAACAGCAACTACAGTCAATCCCACGATATTTCAGCCCACAAAATAATTCATAACAACCACCAAACAGCCGACATGATAACAACAACAATTTATCCGATTTTCGATATAGTTTTCTTTTTCTTTCATCTAGCAATGTAGATATGACTCGGATAACTCAAATACATCTAGGAGAGAGGATTTCTTACCTTATATGCCAAGAATTACTCTCTTGCCACCTTACTTCACTGCGAAGAAAGCCCAAATCCAACAGCATGGCAAATGAGAACAACGAAGTTGAAGTAGTGGGTAAAACCTATATTAGTTCTTGAGAAAAAAAATTAATTATATGTTGCTTCCTCCGAAGAACTCGTGTTGCTGCTCCTGTGCCGCATATATGTTGTTGTCCATCAATTCGTTCTTGTTGTTATAAAATAAAAACTATAAAGTAAGTACGCGGAAGAAATAATAAAGAGAGGTAAGGTTGTATTACTTCCTTTTTAGCTCCCTTCAAATCTATAAATAAGCCTTCTATTTATAGAAGGGAAACAATCAGATTGGTGGCAAAGCCAATCTAGAAAAGGCTCCACGTTTAGTGGCCAAGCCACGTGGTGGCCAAAAGAAACTTAATGGCTAAGTTATTTATGATAACTTAATGGACAACCATATTCATAACACTCCCCCTTGGATGTCCATTAATTAGATGATGTGCCTCATTAAAACCTTATTAGGAAAAACCCTATGGGAAAAAGCCTTAATGAAGGAAAAAGAGTACACATATCTAGTAATACGCTTTGAGGGCTACCTCATTAAAAACCTTGCCAAGAAAACCCAATGGGACAAAACCTTGGCATAGGGAAAAGAGTGCAGCGCGTATTCTACTCCCCCTGATCAAGACCACGATTCAGATGTTGGAGTCTTCGCATTCCAATCTTGAATATCATCTTCTCAAGAGTTGAAGTTGGCAAAGCTTTGGTGAACAAATCTGCAGGATTGTCACTTGAACGGATTTGTTGTACATCAATATCACCATTTTTCTGAAGATCATGTGTGAAGAATAACTTTGGTGAAATGTGCTTCGTTCTATCTCCTTTTATGAAGCCCCCTTTTAGTTGAGTTATGCATGCAGCATTGTCTTCATATAATACTGTGGGTATTTTTGTATCACACTTCAAGCGACATCTTTCTCTGACGAAATGTATCACTGATCTCAACCACACACATTCTCTACTTGCTTCATGAATAGCGATTATCTCAGCATGATTTGAAGAAGTAGCAACAATGGATCGCTTTGTCGATCGCCATGATATAGCGGTACCTCGTATGTAAAACGAATGCTTTGTTTGAGATCGAGCTTTATGTGGATCAAATAAATAACTGCATAAGCATAACCAACAAGATCCGTACTACCTTTGTTAGTATAAAACGGACCCATATCGCTAGTTCCCTTCAGATATCGCAATATATGCTTAATCCCGTTCCAATGCCTCCGTGTAGGAGAAGAGCTATATCTTGCTAGCAAATTAACAGAAAATGCTATGTCAGGTCTTGTAGCATTATCAAGATACATAAGTGCACCTATTGCACTAAGATATGGTACTTCAGGCCCAAGTAGCTCTTCGTTTTCTTCCTGAGGTCGGAATGGATCTTTGCTCACTTCAAGTGAGCGAACAACCATAGGAGTACTTAATGGATGCGCATTGTCCATGTAAAACCGTTTTAAAACTTTCTCTATATAGGCAGATTGATGGATAAAGATCCCTTTTGTGAAATGTTCAATTTGCGGACCAAGACTGAGTTTTGTCTTTCCGAGATCTTTCATCTCAAATTCTTCCTTCAAATATTCAATCGCCTTTTGGAGCTCTTTGGAGTTCCAATGAGATTTATGTCATCAACATAAACAAGACGTATAATGAACCACGATTTTGTTTTCTTAATAAAAACACATGGACAAATGGCATCATTTGTATATCCTTCATTTATCAAGTACTCACTTAAGCGATTATACCACGCGCCACTGATTATTTTAAACCATATAATGATCTTTGTAATCTGATTGAATACATTTCCCGAGACTTTAAACCAAATGCTTCAGGCATTTTATATCCTTCAGGGATTTTCATATAAATTTCATTATCAAGTGAGCCATAAAGATAAGCTGTAACCACATCCATCAGATGTATTTCAAGGGTTTCATATACAGCTAAACCGATAAGGTATCGAAATGTTATAGCATCCATGGCGGTGAATACGTTTCTTCATAGTCAATGCCGGGTCTTTGAGAGAATCCTTGTGCAACAAGGCGTGCTTTGTACGTACAATTTCATTTCTCTCATTTCTTTTCCGTACAAAGACCCATTTGTGGCCAACTAGTTTTACACCATTAGGCGTTTGGACTACAGGTCCAAAAACCTCACGTTTAGCAAGTGAATTTAATTTTGATTGAATTGCTTTTTGCCATTTTGGCCAATCATATCTTCGTCGACATTCTTCGACGGATTGAGGTTCCTGATCCTCACTGCCTTTCATAATATTTAGTGCAACATTATATGCAAAAACACTATTCACCACAATTTTCGAATGATTCAAATTGACCTCATCACCGATAGAAACTTAATGATAGTTCTTTACTCACCTGAGTCTCGGGTTTTGCGATTTCTTCGGGAATATCGGGATTAATCGGATCTTGAACCTCTTCATGAGATCCCCTTCATAGTGTCATTACGATCATTGTTTGTATTTCTTTTTCTAGGATTTTTATCCTTGGAGCCCAATGGCCTACCACGCTTCGGCGTGGATGAGATTCCAGAGGCTATGACACTAGTATATTGTCCCTTTGGAACGTCAATTCGAATAGGCACATTCTCTGCAGGGATATGCGACTTAGTTATTCTTTTCAAATCAGTAAATCCGTCTGGCATTTGATTTGCTATTTTCTGCAAGTGGATGATCTTTTGGATCTCCTGCTCACATATAGGGGCACGTGGATCAAAATGAGATAGTGATGAAACTTTCCACGCAATTTCTCTTTTGGTTTCTTCTTTCTCTCTCCCCTAATTGTGGGAAATTTGTTTCATCAAATCGACAATCTGCAAATCGTGCAGTGAATAAATCTCCCGTTAATGGTTCAAGGTAGCGAATAATAGAGGGTGACTCAAACCCAACATATATTCCTAACCTTCTTTGGGGGCCCATCTTAGTGCGTTGTGGTGGTGCTACTGGCACATACACAGCACAACCAAAGATTCGGAGATGAGCAATATTTGGTTCATGACCAAATACTAATTGTGATGGGGAGTATTTATTATAATGACTCGGTCTGAGGCGAATAAGGGATGCCGTACGTAAGATAGCATGACCCCAAACGGTGGTAGGCAACCGTGTTTTCATAAGTAATGGTCTTGCTATCAATTGCAAACGCTTAATAAATGACTCGGCAAGGCCATTTTGGGTATGAACATGAGCTACGGGATGTTCAACTTTTATCCCAACTCGATAAACAATAATCATCAAAAGCTTGGGATGTAAATTCTCCAGCATTATCAAGACGTATAGCCTTAATAGGATAATCTGGGAACTGTGCCCTTAAGCGTATTATTTGTGCCAATAACTTCGCAAACGCCAGGTTGCGAGACGATATGAGGCATACATGAGACCACCTTGAAGACGCATCTATTAGAACCATAAAATATCTGAATGACCCACAAGATGGGTGAATAGGTCCACATATATCCCCATGTATACGCTCTAGAAAAGCAAGGAGATTCAACGTCAACTTTCATTGGTGATGGCACGGTTATCAATTTGCCCACGATGACAAGCGACACATGAAAATTCACGCTTTGAAGAATCTTCGAGTTCTTAAGTGGATGCCCTTTTGAATTTTCAATAATTCGTCTCATCATTATCAATCCAGGATGACCCATCCGGTCATGCCAAAGCATAAAAGTTCCTGAATCGTTAAACTTCTGGTTTACGATTGAGTGCGTTTCAATTGTACTAATTTCTGCATAGTACAAACGGAAGACAAAGTTGGTAATTTCTCCAAAACATATTTCTGGCCGGAGACATTCTTTGTAATAATAAGATATTCATAATTTGTTACACTTAATGTCTCGACGTGATACCCATTACGGCAGATATCTTTGAAACTCAACAAGTTTCTTGGGGATCTAGAAGAGAATAATGCATCTTCTATAATAAGTTTCGTCCCCTTAGGTAGAAATATAGTAGCTCTTCCGGAGCCTTCAATTAATTTCTAATTGCCAGAAATTGTATTAATATTTCCCCTTTTTCTACGCAAGTGAGAAAAATATTTCTCATCTTTGAATATAGCATGCGTTGTTCCACTATCAATCACACAAATATCTTCATGACCGGTCATTGATCCAAATAATGTTCGAGGATTTTCCATATATTCTTCAAAACGAAAGAATAGACAAAGTAAACATCGAAGTAGATATTATTACGTACGCTTTATAACATACATTACTATTAAACAAAGCATTACACACACTCTATTTACATAACTATGAAAACATAACCATATTAGCTAATATAAACGACATTTATGAAATATCTAAGTTATTACAGATCCATCGCCGATCAGATGATCTATTTTTCCTTCAGGCTGTTCAAAGAAATCTGCCACATCTAGATGCATGAGTTCAACATTATCTTCAGAAATGAAATTTGCTTCGGCATTCTTTTCGGCCTTTTTGAGGGAGGCCTGATACAGTTCAACTAGGTGCTTTGGCGTACGACAGGTACGTGACCAGTGCCCCTTTCCTCCACATCGGAAGCATTTATTTTCTGAATTTTTCTTTTGCACAGTTTCATGCTTTTCATCCTTCCTTTTACACTGCTGGTGGTGAAGGGTATTATTTGGTGCAAGACGAGAATCATGATTAAAATTCCTTCCTCGACCACGACCATGACCACTTCCACGCCTAGAATGGCGAAAATTTGCCTCATTCACTTCAGGGAATGGGGCAGTACCAGTGGGTCGGCTTTCATGATTTTTCATTAATAATTTGTTATGTTGTTCAGCAATTAAAAGATGTGCAATGAGTTCACAATATTTCTTGAACTTCATTTCTCGGTACTGCTGCTGCAGGAGCATACTCGAGGCGGGAAAAGTGGAGAATGTTTTCTCCAGCATATCATGATCAGTGATATTTTCACCACATAATTTCAGGCGAGAAATAATTTTAAACATTGCAGAATTATATGCCTTAACAGATTTAAAATCTTGCAGCCTTAAATGGAGCCAATCATAACGTGCTTGTGGAAGTATGACCATCTTCAGGTGATCATATCTATCTCTCAGATCATTCCACAGCGTAAGAGGATCTTTAACCGTGAGATATTCCATTTTCAAATTCTCATCAAGATGATGGCGGAGGAATATCATTGCCTTGGCACGGTCTTGGTTTGATGCCGTATTTTTATCTTTGATGGTGTCTGCCAGACCCATCGCATTAAGGTGAATCTCGGCATCAAGAATCCAAGACATATAGCTATTGCCAGATATATCTAAGGCTAAAAATTCATGTTTAGTAAGATTTGCCATTAGTAAAGGAGAAAAAAATCAATACCTTCGAGGCTTTTAAAGTATTTGCTTGAGATAACAGAGTCTCGTGCTGATAACGTGTTATAAAATAAAAACTATAAAGTAAGTACGCGGAAGAAATAATAAAGAGAGGTAAGGTTGTATTACTTCCTTTTTAGCTCCCTTCAAATCTATAAATAAGCCTTCTATTTATAGAAGGGAAACAATCAGATTGGTGGCAAAGCCAATCTAGAAAAGGCTCCATGTTTAGTGGCCAAGCCACGTGGTGGCCAAAAGAAACTTAATGGCTAAGTTATTTATGATAACTTAATGGACAACCATATTCATAACACTTGCCTTATTTTCTTGAAGGACTCATCCAATCTAAAATATTTTAGACTACACAATTTTTAATTCACCAACTTGATACTTACGTTCTTGGTTAGTAGTTTAGAGAAGTATTTCCAATGGTTTGTTGTAGTTACAATCTGATCAACCAACTCAAATAGCTAAACAAATGAAATGTTCGATGCATATAGGATATACTTAGGTAAATACTAACGTGTAGTGATGCCACCACTAACCAAAGAAAGAATAGTCACTAATTTCCTCTCCTCCTTGGCTGCCACGTAGTAGTGCTAAAATCCCACACATCCACCAATTTAATAATTTATTCCTTATATCTACTACACTCTACATTACCGAGATACATCCATAATTAATTCTTGATCTCAATTCACTTAAATAATAATTATTTCCAATCATTTAAAACACTTCATATACTCGTTGTCATGATCATGTGATATAGCACTAGTCTATAGTCTCATTTGCCATACATAAAATATTGTTTGCAATCATTATCGTCACACTTTTCCATCTTAAATCATTTTCTTGATTTTCATGCTTGAATATGATCAAATCCTACGACCTCGGTAAAATCACTCATGTTGGACAGTTCAATTTTCTACTCAAAAAAAAAAATATGGGATGTAACACATAATCCTTACAATATGACTTCCTTATCTTTCCATAACTCTCTTATATTCCGAAAATTATGAGTCTATGATTATTAAGAGCTCCTCATGAAATAAAGATAAGAGATGCGTTGTGAATATGACAATGATGATGATGAGTCTAAGTCTAGAGATTCCAAAGCTTATGATATGATATTCTTATGAAGCTAGTGATTCCTTGATGTTATTCATTGTTGCGAGACTCACCTTATAATGCTAGTTCCTTCAAGGTGAGGCATGCTGATTATGACTACTCCATAATGGAATCGGGGATTCTCGACCTGACGTCACCCCGATAGAGTTATAGCTTGTCCTTGAGTTTTTATGCATGCTTTATGATAAGTATATGATGATGAGATTACACCGTGCCTATATGGCCGGGCAGACACCGCTAAGGTGGGCGGTATATACACCATGTCTAGATGGCATGAGCAGACACCACTAGTGGGCGGCATGAGATGGTTACCCCGGACGTGGGAGGCCTGGACGCGAGCTAATGATGATCACACCGTACCTATATGGTCGGGCAGCTTATATATATACATACTTGATATGATGCTATTTATGATGTAAAATAGCATGCACTATTCCGTCTTAAGTGACATTCAGTTACAAGTTGTTTCCTTACTCGATGTTCCCTTATCTCTTGATATGTTATTATTGTTCATGACTTACATACTCAGTACAATGTTCGTACTGACGTCCTTTCTTTTTGGACGATGTATTCATGCCCATAGGTAGACAGGGAGGTGGCGCAGATTCATAGGAGTCTATCAGCAGCTACACAGGAGTACTCCACTATTCCGGAGGTGCCAGTTATTGATGTATTCTTTTGTGTATATCTATTTGGGCACGACGGGGTCCTGTCCCGTTCTTATGTTTCAGTACTCTAGTAGAGGCTCGTAGGTACGTATGTGTGGGTAGTAGTTGTCTCATGGATACATCAGAGTATATTTCGTATATCATTTTTGTAGTCGTGAGGGCTTATATATATATATTTATGTATTGCCTTGGAGATTATATGTGTCCAGGATAAGTATGATGACTAGCGTAATGAGTGGTGCTCGGTAGTCAGCTCTGGGTACCCGTCATGGCCCCCTTGTCGGGTCTTGACACCCTGCCTCTACCAGAGGCCGTGGCCTCCTCCACCAACTGCGACCCCAGCGGCCTAACCTCCACCGCGAGCTGCGGCCCCAACAGCCGACGCGGGTACCTCATTAGCTGCTGCGGCCGCACGAGTCCTCACCATCTGTGAGAGAATAGAAAGAAAATTCAGATACCAATTTGAATCATCCAGATACCAATTGGAATTAAGTAGAACGAAAGAAAGAAAGTGAATTTTCCTAGTATCCCATAGCCTCTCGAAGATAAGTACAGACGTCTCTGTACTGATCCGTAAGACTCCACTAGGCATGTCCTTGTACAATGAGATCGACGAACCTAGGGCTTTGATACCAATTTTGTCACGACCCAAATAGTCATGAGTGGCACCCACACTAAATATCCTAATGGGTGAACCATCCCCTTACCCAATTATCAACCATTTTGAACAATTATAAATTGATAACCAAAATTTAAAGCATAAAACTGTCTAGTCAAGCCATATATAAATGAAGTGTGGAATTATAACTATTACAACCTTAAAGATCCGAAAGTCATCGTACAAGGACTCTAAAATATAAACTGTCTAAGGAAATAACAACTATCTGAAATAACATAAGTAATGTCTGGAATGAAAATAGGCATTAATAAGAGAAGATCTTCAGGCAGCCTGGCATGGATAGGAGCTCACCCTCAAATCTGTCGGAAATGGGCCTCACGCTAAATATAGGTCTGGTAGATGCCTCTGGATCACAATCTACACTCAAAATAATGTAGCAAGGTAGTATCAATACAAATACTATGTGCCGGTGGATATCATAGGCCGACTAAGATTAGTATCATGCATAAAATTACAAAATCAATAGAATAAAAAGGTAGACACAACAGCACATAACCATATGAAATTATCAGCAGAATAATCCAACCCCGAAATATCAACCAACACAGAAATAAGATAAGTCCACACAAGCAATAATCAATAAAGGTAACTCAAGTTATGAAATCACCAACGCTGCCGTAACTCACGAATTATCTCAACTCAGTCACATATCCGTACACGCTTGCTAAATGGTAATGTTTGCCCAAGTAGCCAGGAGTCCGAATGCAATGCAATAAATAATAAAAGTATCTCAACCGTGTACACAAATGGCACTATTTTTCCCATATAGTCAAGACCCGTAGGGGTCCCATGGTGTCTATGTACCACTCGCTCAGGAACTGACCTCCGATCACGAGCCAATAGCTAGGCCACATCCTCACCCCCTATCAAATGTGCCTTTTCATATTTATATTATCTTTCTCATCTCACGGTATTTCCATTCCACAATCAATTAAGGAATGTGAACAATCAATGAACAAATATCAAGGAACATAAGTCACCATGCCACAAGTCATATCAAGACTCAAGAATCATTTCATTAATAGCATGAAAAAGGGATTACTCCAAGTCAACAAGAAGAGTATTCATTAACTCCTTCTTTATCATAACAAAATATTAATCACATAATCAATCAATCAATATCAATCTTAGGAATTTCCAACTACACTTTATGTCCGAAGCCCTAATCATGCTTCTCCTATCAATTTCATAACATGCACAATCAACTAATCAAAGTCTAACTCAAGTAGTAGTAACCTACCTCAAAGCCGAACTGGAACAATGCAATCACTCCACAATAGCTTTCCCCTTTCATAAAGCTTTAGAACGTTCAAAGTCTAGAAATCATAAGGCTAAGTGAGTAATGGGTCATCTACTTATCAAACAACAATTGGGGAAGAGAACCCAACTACTTCTACCCTTTTTCAAATAGGTGAACTATCACTAAGTGTGAATTCATCATACAATCAACCCCAACCATCATACCATTCCCATTCATGGGTTTTCTAATCAATTCAACCCCTTCACAAGTAGTTTTTATGCTAAAGCTACCATCTTTATGAAACCCTAAGACTCAATACATCATTCTTATCATTAATAATCAAATTCTCATCCTAGGAAGTTCTAATATACACTCCTAGATGATTAATCAGCAATAAAGTCAATAACCCATTCATTTATTCAAGGGTTCACAACTTCTAGGGTTCTATCCTTTCATTCACCATCAGAGAACCTTTACTAATCATAGAACCTAACAATATAATGGAATGAACAAGTGCAAGGTTGAGACTTACCTGTCAAGAGTGTTTTAGCCCTAGCATTAGAATTTATCCACAGGAATTCTTGGAACTGTTTTCGAGTTGTGTGGGGAATGGGTTCAGAATAGAGAATATAAAACGCAGATTCTGCCTCCCGTTGACCACTGCAACGGTCTCTCTATAGCGGGAACCCTCCCGTTATGGCGGACCTCATTTATTCTCCAGCCCCCGTCGTGTCGAGCCTCGCGCCACTACGATGGACCCGCTATAGTGGCCCCCAACCGGTGCAGCGGTCCATTTTGACCAGTAGCTCGGGTTTTTCCACTAGTTTTCACCCAAAAATCCTAACACCAATCTGAGGCCCTACAGACGCAAACAAAACATGCACATATACATTAAAACATGATGCGAACTCACTCGCAGCCTCAAAATTCCCAACGGAGGTCTAGTTTTATAAGTCACCCCCCATAACGACCTAGCGGGTTGTTACAGAGAGAGTGTAGCCTCCAAGGTCTTTGCCGGAGAGCGTAAAAGATAGAGAGAGTGCTCGTGACCCAAGGTCTTTACCAGATCGATAGAGTGCTCGTGATCCGAGGTCATTTAGGGGAGTGAGTGTGTGCTCGTATCCGAGGTCATTTGTCGGAACTAGGGTACATGGCTCTGAGGCATTGCCATTAGGGTGTGTGTACGGGTATGGGACGTTGGCAATTGCATTGCATCTACATTCATTCATCTATTTTTGACTGTTCACTTGGCATTTCATACACTTCATCTGATCTTATATATATTTGAACATGTTTCATGATTGTACTTGAATGCTTATCTGCACTACTTGTTGATTTCGTTCCATTTATATGCATGACCTAATCGTTATCGGCCTATGATGCCTACGAGTACTAGTGTTTTACTCATACTACTCTTGTTGCACTTTTCTCTGAGTGTAGAATTCATCCAAGGCTCCAGTTCGCGACCTCGCGAGTGATCTCGAGGCCTTCTTGTCGGTGATTCAGGGTGACCCACTTGCCGGATCCTGTAACTCGAATTTCCCTCCATTGCTATTTGTCTTTTGATTTCACTGACAGACTTATTTATACATTCTAGACTTGTATTCATTTTTGTATATTTTACTATATTAGAGCTCTTGAAATAGTTACTCTCGGGTACTTTCATAAGAGGGCATATTTGGCGCGTATTTTTGCTGAAGTATTTTTCTTTATATTTCAAATAATTGTCTTATACAAGAAACTAAGGACTTCATCTAACTCCTTCTACCTTTTGTCGTAGCAAAACTATCCGAGCATGATTCATTTGATCATTTGGCCCTTACACTAAATCCTAATGCAGAAGGTTTGGTCAATACTAAAAACCAAAGGTGTTCCGATTTTGACTTCACTTCTTACTTCATTTCCTATGAGTTTTCTTCGATCTTGTAGTTCTTTGGTGAGGGTATCATGGTCCCCTAGTGTTTGTGTGCAAATCATGAGTGGGGAAACACTATAAAAAAATGACGTTGATTCCCCAGTACTTAGCTGGTCTTCGAGTCCCGGCACTTAGCCCGATTTTTGAATGAGAAAAGTAACACGTTTTACATTGTTTCCTCATTAAAAACCTTGCCAAAAAACCTACTTCGAGATAAAACCGAACCAAGGGAAAAAGAGTGCAACATGTGTTTTCAGACCTAATTCTGCTTTCTTCGAATTTTGCTCCGGTTTAAACCTACAAGGAAAAGGTGAGAATCATTGAAATTCACAAAGGCTTAGTATCTCGTACCTCAGCAATAATATTTTTTTAAGTGTGCCATGTTCTAGCTGTTGGTCATCTTCGATTTCTAGTTAATACGACCCTTTGCCGGTTATTCCGGTTATCTTATATGGTCCTTCCCAGTTGAGGCCCAATTTTCCATCATCGAGGTTCTTAGTGTGCAAGGTAATTTTCTGAAGCACTAAGTCCCCAACTTGGAAATGCCAAAGATTCGTTCTTAGATTGTAATATCTCCCCATCCGTTGTTTTTAAGCTGCTATACGGACCAACGCATTTTTGTGAAGTTCTTCCACTAAATCAAGCTTCACGGCCATAGCCTCTTCATTTGACTCGTTCGTCGCATACTAGAATCTTAGGGTTGGTTCTCCAACCTCTATAGGAATTAAGTCCTCCGCACCATAAACCAAAGAAAATGGTGTTTTCTCCAATACTTGACTTCGATGTCGTTCTATAGGCCCATAGTACCTCCGGTAGAACTTCCTTCCACTTATGCTTTGACAACTCTAGTCGCTTTCTTAGATTTTGAATTATGGTTTTATTTGTCGACTCTGCTTGTCCATTTGCACTCGGATGATATGGAGTCGACAAAATCTTCTTGATCTTCAATCCTTTGAGGAAGTCATTGACCTTATTACTTATGAACTGTCGACCATTGTCGCAAGTTATCTCAGCAGGAATCTTTGTGTTATACCCCATATATTTATACGTCGAATTATTCGCAAGCAAATCGACTCAAGTTAAAGGTAGAATCATTTTCGGACACGAAATAGAAATCTTTAAATTTCAATTTTAATTAGAACATAATTGTTTATAAATTTTAATTAGAGTAGAAATGTCATTGGAGAATAGAAAATTAGTTAACCATGATTAAATTATTAAGTCGGGATTAGTTGCTAATTAAGATTAATTAAGTAACTAGTTAATTATTAAAGTGGGCCCCACCCGTTTTTGGTTTAAAAAAAAACAACAAACACACACAATTGATGAGTCATGGGGGAGGGGCACGTGTCCAAGGAAGGGGCACCATATAAATATATATGGCAATGAACAAGTTGAATTGTCACAATTCATTTGCAAATTGATCAATTCAAAGAAAAAAAAACAAAAAAAAAAAAAAAGGAGCAACCATGGCTGCTACTGTTCACGGCCAGCCATGGCTGTTGGGAAAAAAAATATTGGGTTCCTTGTTTTGATTAATTTTCAAGTGTAGTACAAATTCAAGGAGGTGTTAGCAACATTGGATTTTAAGTTGGAGAAGAAGAAATTGCGAAATTGGAGCAATTAAGAGTAGAATTTCCTCCGATTAAATTAAGGTAAGATTTTCTCATTTTATGGTATAATTGTATTAATGGTGTTATAACGGAAGGATTAAAATTGGATTGGATGAAATTGGAAGTAAGAAATTGCATGAAATCGTTGATATTAGGAGTTGTAGTTGTTATATGGAATTGTTGAGTTGAAAAGATTCAAAGTATGGTTTATGTTCACACGTTGTTGTTCGTGTTGTTGTCGTATTGTCGTTGATATGGCTTCTAAATTCGAAGGAAAGAAGCGTATAACGTATTGTATATAAAGCGTATGTTCGTCCGTTTGGCGTATGATCTTAAATGTTAGTGATTTGGATTGGAAAAGGATTAAGAAAGGTTATTGGATTGTTTGAGATGTTTATGAGTTGGATTGTAAAGATCTGGTATGAATATTTCTATTATGGTCATTGTTGGTATTTCCGTGTTAACAGGAGAATAATTGGAAATTCGGGTTAGACGAATATATAGGGGAAATCTTTGCCCGATTTTCGTTAAGCCCTAACTAATGGATAGTCCTAAACGAGGATGCATAAGTTAAAGAATAAGTTCTATAGGCGATTGGTTACGGAATTACGAACTAGAAAGTATAGTTACTAACAATAACGTTACTCTTATGTTAAATAGGCTAAAGAGCGACAAAGCGAATGGTTTTGCGATTAGTCGTCAACAGGTATGTAAAGCTTACCCTTTCTTTCTTTTGGCATGTCCTAGATGTAAGTATGATACGATATGAACCTTGGGGTAACTCTATTCATAAGTTCGAGCATGTTTTATGATTCTTATTCACTTCTTGATGTTAGAACTCTCAGGACAGTCGAGCTATTGCCCTCGAGTCTTTTATATGATTGAATAGTAAATGATGCACAAAGGTTCCTATTCTTAAAGGATTCTATAATGAATAATGTTCATAACTTTTGTAAACTGACTCGGATTAACTTACTACATGTCTATGATCCCTGAGGCCTTAATTTGATATTGTTCATAATGATATTCAAAGAATACTGAACACGACTATCGTCCTGATACTCGAGCGTTGACTAGTCTACCTATCTATTGAGTCTCAAAAGATGATTTATATGTATATGGTTACTCACTACTTTTGCCTTTCTCGTGCATCTTTGTTGCATCTTTCATCGAGTCCGGGCGGGACATGTTCTCGTGCACAGTTTCATTGCATTATTCACCGAGTCCCTCACTAGAGGGCCGGGACACGTTATATGTATATGATGATATGATGATATGATGACATGATGATATGATGATATGGAGATGGCAGCCAGGAGGGCATATGATGACTTTATTCACCGAGTCCCTCACTAGAGGGCCCGGACACGTTATATGTACATGTATATGATGATTTTATTTACCGAGTCCCTCACTAGAGGGCCGGGACACGTTATATATGCATATATACAGGATGATTATCTAATTATGTCACTAAGTCCCATAATGAGTTGGGTATGAAATGGTTACACATGATTTATGTTTCAAAGGCAAGCCTTGTGGTTTTCTGGTTATTGTGTTAGTTTTCTATACCCCTTATCTCAGTATGATCCTGTTTACTGTATTTCATGCTTTACATGCTCAGTACATATTCCGTACTGACCCTCCCCCCTTCTTCGGGGGGCTGCGTTTCATGCCTGCAAGTACAGACGCTTGTTTTGGTGATCCGCCAGCTTAGGATATTCATTCAGCTATCTTGGGGTGCTCCCTTGTTCCGGAGCCTAGCTTTTGGTACGAGATCCTTTTGTTGTATATACGTGTCTATCCAGGGTACGGCGGGGCCCTGTCCCGTCATAGGATACTGTTGTTGCTCTTAGAGGTCTGTAGACATATGTGTGGGTTTGTATATAGTTGTCGTTCAGTTGTGTATCTATGACTCATGTTTTGGGACGTTCCCATTCGTAGTGGCAGCCTTGTTGGCTTGCGTATATATATATATATATATATATATATATATATATATATATATATATATATATATATATATATGTATGTTATATGTTATATGTGGCAGCCTTGTCGGCTTGCGTAGATATATATACATGTTCTGGAAGTTGTGTATTATGATAGCCTTGCCGGCTTATGTACTATGATGTCTGTTGAAAGTTGTAACTCCACAGGAGACAGGTTACTATGATACGTCTATACAATGCGACAGTTTTGAGGCGACGTCTTGCCTTTTTATTTATAAGTTCCTTATTATGCTAATTGTGGATGATTATAGTTAACAGGTGTATACGAGTGTCCAGCTCGGACACTAGTCACGGACTACTGGGTTGGGTCGTGACATGCCGAACCGACAAATGATATGGTCCCAAATGAAATTAATGACTTCCTTCTCTCTGACTTTCTCGAAGGCCCGCGCTTCAATCAATTTATAAAAATAGTCAGTCATAAACAGAATGAACCGAGCCTTACCGGGAGCCCATGAAAAAGGACCGACAATGTCCATTCCCCATTTCATGAGTGGCCAAGGGGATAGGACCGGATGCAGCAACTCCCCCGGTTGATGAATCATTGGTACTAGCCTTTGGCAACCGTCGCATTTTCGAACGAAATTTTTTGCGTCCTCTTCCA
Organism: Lycium ferocissimum; assembly: GCF_029784015.1. Lineage (NCBI taxonomy): Eukaryota > Viridiplantae > Streptophyta > Magnoliopsida > Solanales > Solanaceae > Lycium > Lycium ferocissimum. The sequence goes on from NC_081353.1 coordinate 63,549,642, forward strand.
CTCGGTTCCAGTAGTATCCTGCTCTGATTATCTTTTGAACCAAAGCTTCGGCTTCCGAATGGTTGCCGCAGGTTCCTTCGTGGACCTCTCGTATCCCATAATCTGTTTCTCTGGGCCCCAAGCATTTAGCCAAAGGTCCATAGAAAGATCAGTGATACAACTGGTCATCGACCAAGCAGAATCTTGTAGCTTTGGTTCGAAGGGACCTTCACTCCTTAGAGTCTACCAGGAGCTTCCCATCTCGCAAGTAGTCTATATATTTATTGCACCAATCCCACGTCAAGCTCATTGTATTTATCTCTGCGTGGCTATTTTTCACCGCTGAAGTCATCAACTGAACGACCGTGCTAGAATTGAATTCCTCCGCTTCGACTGACGAACCTAAGTTTGCCAATGCATCTGCGTCATTGTTCTGTTCCCTTGGTAAATGTTGCATTGTCCATTATTTGAACTGGTGCAAGATTACTTGAATTTTTTCCAGGTATTTCTGCATTCGTTCATCTTTGACTTTGAAAACATTGTTGACCTGATTCACAATTATAAGAGAGTTGCACTTTTCTTCGACGACTTCGGCCCCTAAGCTTCGAGCTAGTTCCAAACCTACAATCATAACCTCATACTCAGCTTCATTGTTAGTTAATTTTAAAGTCCTGATCGACTGTCGAATAATATCGCCTGCGGGGGCCTTAAGAACAATTCCCAGGCCGGACCCTTTTACGTTCGATGCTCCGCTGTGTATAGGGTCCAGATCCCTGAGGTTTTCCCCGAGGTTAGGAAAAGCTCTTTTTCTACCTCGGGAACCATTGCAGGTGTAAAGTCCGCTACGAAGTCATCCAAAATTTGGGATTTAATAGCCATTCTAGGTTTATACTCGATGTCGTTAACCTTCCTGACACTTCCGATTTATACATGATATTTTTTAAAGGGTAAGTGGTTACTACATATATGGGGTGGCATTGGAAATAAGGGTTCAGTTTCCTAGAAGCACTTACCAAAGCTAAAGCCAATATTTCGAGGTGTGGATAACGTGTCTCTGCATCCCTTAATGTTCTACTCACATAATAGATAGGGAAATGCGTACCTTCTTCTTCTCGGACCAAAATGCCACTTATCGCGACTTCGGATACTACAAGATATAAGAACAGCTGCTCATCTACCTTAGGTGTGTACAGCAAAGGTGGGCTCGACAAGTATCGCTTTAAGCCTTCCAAACCTTTCTGACATTTTGGTATCTATACGAAGTCATTCTTCTTCCTTAGCAGCGAAAAGAAATTGGCTCAGAGCCGCTATCCTCTTGGTTAACCTTTGCACTGCCTTCACGTTGTTAACTACTTCGATGTCTTCAATGGCCTTAATTTTATCCGAGTTGATTTCAATTCCTCGGTTCGACACCATAAAACCCAAGAACTTACCCGATCTAACTCCAAAGGCACACTTCTCCGGGTTCAGCTTCATGTTGTACTTGCGAATATGTCGAAGGTTTCCTGCAAATGCTTTAAATGGTCCTCTTTTTCTAGGGACTTAACCAGCATGTCATCAATATAAACTTCCATTGTTTTACCTATCTGCTCTTTGAATATTTGATTAACTAGGCATTGGTAAGTTGCACCGACATTTTTTAATCCGAATGGCATTACATTATAGCAATAGGTCCCATATCTAGTCATAAAAAAAGTTTCTCTCGATACTCCGGGTCCATCCAAATCTGGTTGTACCCTGAGTAAGCATCGAGAAAACTTAACATCTCATGTCTGGCGGTCACATCGATTATTCGATCAATGTGAGGCATAGGGAATGAATCCTTCGGGCATGCTTTGTTCAAGTCCTTATAATCAACGCACATTCTGAATTTATTACCTTTCTTTGGCACGACAACAACATTAGCTAACCAGTCCGGGTATTTAACCTCCCGGATGGAACCTATTTTTAAAAGCTTTGTTACCTCTTCTTTGACGAAGGCATGCTTCACTTCGGCCATCGGTCTCCTTTTCTGTTTCACCGAGAATTTTTTTTTATCGAGGCTTAACGTATGCGTTGTTACCTCCGGTGGGACACCTGTCATGTCTAAATGGGACCATGCAAAACAATCAACGTTAGCTTGAAGAAAGAAATTTAATTAATTTACGCCTGAGCTCCGAGATTAACCCTGTGCCCAGGTATACCTTTCTGTCTGGCAGGTGCACACACAAGATAATCTGTTCCAGCTCGTCTATGGTAGACATAGTTGCGTCTAAATCATCCAGCAGTACGAACGATCTGGGCACACCGAAATCGTCTTCTTCGAAGTTCAGGCTCATCTCTTCCTTTTCCCCACTCGAACTGGCCGAGCCCCCACTCTGTAATTGCTATTTGGTGTCTTTGCCTTCGGTTGGTTCAACAGCCTTTAGGGTCGGCTCCCTTTGAGTGGGGGATGCTACTTCGACTGCAAACATCTCCCTTGCCGCAGGTTGTTCGCCACGGACCTTCTTTATCCCTTCCGAGGTTGGGAATCTCAACATTTGATGTAATGTCGAGGGTACTACCCTCATGCTATGAATCCATGGTCTACCGAGCAAAGCGTTGTATTTCATCTCTCTCTCGATGACATAGATCATCGTTTGTTGAATAGTTTCGGCGATGTTTACCGGCAAAGAGATTTCTCCCTTAGTAGTTTTGCTTGCCATGTTGAATCTACTGAGAACTCGAGCCGCCGGCATAATTTGATCCAACGGCCCAAGTTGCTCTACAACTCTCCATTGGATAATATAGGTTGAACTACCTGGATCAATCAAAATACGTTTAACTTGAGATTTAAAAATATGGATAGAAATTACCAAAGCATCATTGTGGGGCTGAATGATGCCCTCTGCATCCTTGTCATTGAAGGAAATAGATCCTTCGGGTACGTAATCCCTGGTTCGTTTCGCTCGAACAACCAAAACTTTTGTCTTCTTCATCATCGGACCTCGTGGCATTTCTGTTCTTCCGATTATCATATTAATCACGTGCTGAGGCTCCATTGGCTCGACCTGTTTGTGATTTTCCCTGCCTTTGTAATGTCCTTTGGCTCGATCACTTAAGAATTCGCGAAGGTGACCATTTTTTAATAGCCAAGCCACCTCCTCTCTCAATTGGCAACAATTCTCGTTCCTATGACCATGAATACCGTGATATTCACACATTGTGCTTGGATCTCTTTGTCTTTGGATCGAATCTTAGTGGCCTCGGCCACCTTGCATCCTTAATATGGCCAATGGCTGAGACAAGATCTGTGGCGTTGATGTTGAAGTTGTACTCCAACAACCTCGGGTTGTTCCCATTGTTAGCCGACCCGCCGACATCACCTCGAAATAGCAAACCTCGACTGCTCGGACCTCGATCAGTTTGCCTATCACTTCTGCTCGAATGATGACTAGGACCATTTTTCCCTCTATCAGACCTAAAGCCGGATTTCTCCGGTTGAACATAAGGTCGGTATCTATCCTTTGACAGTCTTGTCTCTAGTTTGGACGTCCTTCTACACCTTTTAGAACTCTTACTTCTGTTTACCGGACCTGGGGGAAGCTCAAGTTGATCATCCTCTACCCGAATCTTGGACTCCAACAAATTTTCCTTTAACTTAAACGAAGCGGTAGAGCTTCGGGGGTTGAGACCCTTGGTAAAGGCTTGGGCAGCCCATTCTTCTTGGATCGAGGGAAGTTCCATTCGTTCCTTTTGGAACCTATTCACAAATTTTCGAAGTAATTCATTATCTCTTTGGGCAATTCTGAAGATGTCCGCCTTCCTTGCCTGCACCTTCTTGGCTCCAGCATGTGCTTTAACAAACGCATCCACGAGCATCTCAAAAGAAGTGATGGAATGCTCGGGCAGATGGTCGTACCAGGTTAGGGCCCCTTTAGATAGTGTTTCACCGAACTTCTTTAGTAGCACCGATTCAATTTCATATTCCTCAACATCGTTGCCCTTCATGGCACAAGTATACGAAGTCACATGCTCATGTGGGTTCGTCGTTCCATCATACTTTGGGATATCGAGCATTTTGAACCTTTTCGGGATCAGCTTCGGGGCAGCACTCGGAGGAAAAGGCCTTTGAATGTATCTCTTTAAGTTCGGTCCTTTCAAGATCGGAGAGGCCCCCAGGATCGGGTCCACTCGAGATTTGTACGTTTCTACCCTTTTCTCATTAGATTCAATCTGTTTGGCCAATGCTTTGAGCATTTTCAGGACCTCGGCAGATGCACCGGACCCCGATCCGTTATCACTATCAACGACCCGATCTCCTTCTTGGCTTGCCTCGGTAGCCTGACTTGGCCCCGCCGCTACTATTTTGCCATATTTCTTTTGAAGTTGAGCTATAGCCACCTTCTGTTCCTGCAGCATTTCAAATATCACACGTAAGTTAACTTCCTCTATAGCGTCTGGTGTTTTTCGGGCCTGTGCCCGAAGCAAAGTTGCTGAATTATTGCTATGTAAAAGATCTGTGGCCGGAATGCCGACATTGTTCTGGTTAAGGCCCTCGGTTAAGTTGACAGCATTTGGGTCGGCTGGATTAGCGGGGGGTGCGTTCTGGATTGGCAACCCACTGTTGTCGTTTTCACCAATCAGCTCGTTGTTGTTCACGTGCCCAGATTGACCACTACTTTCCATCTCGAAATTACATGAATCACAAGCTTTCAAAGTACAAGTGAAAGATAGAGTTGAAAATTAATCACCACTATTATCCTATGCCCCACGATGGGCGCCAAACTGTTTACTCTTAAAACGGTAACAATTAAATTTATAAGTGGTTTATAGGATATGCGGCTATATTAGTAAGTTATGTATAATAATAGTATGCAATAATAAACGTTATATTGATGAAATAAGAGAAAGAACAGCCCAAGAAACCGAATTGAAGACTCTGAGAATTTGGTCCGGTTTTGAGATAGCTTCTCTGACCCGAGCCGATCAGTAAGAAAACACCTCTCTCTCTTTTTCAGATTACAAGCATATGAATATTTAGAAAAGACTAGCCCTAAAATGAAGGGGGTACATCCCTATTTATAGCTAAAAATAGATGGGCCTTAGTACAACCTAAAAAAGGCCTTTTAAGAAAACCATAAAATGGATAAGACGACGCCCGTACAGATGTCAGAGATCCCGTACGGGTGTCAGCGCAAATGACGGGGCGGTTACGCGACGTGTAACCTGGCTTGTAACGGATACTCCGAACCTATGCTGAGTGTCTTCCCTTCAGGTTCAGGTTTCTGAGCCTGTTGACGTACCTCGATTTTTGACACTTAGTTGGAAAAGTTCTCGTCTCCTTGGCCCCCGCTCCCTTCGATCTTACCCGAGGCTAAAGATCTCGTTCTTCTTCGACCTTGCATCGGACAGCCTCGATATTTAATCCGGTTTTCACCGTAAACAGATTGCTTCGGTTTTTACCGTATGCAAATGTAACTGATAGTATCTTGAAGTTCTGGTGCTTTTTGAGCTTCCAACCAAATTCAAAGAATGCATGTATTGGTGCATAATTAATTGCAGGATAAACTGATCCAAGATAGCTCTTTATATAGCTCTGGCTTAAAGTACATTTATAGCATGCAGTTACAAGTTTTTAGTTTACCAAACGCCTTAAAAAGTTGATTTATCTTAGCCTTAAAAGCCGGTTAATCTAGAGTTGCACTACATTCTCAAAACCCTTGAGAGGGGTTGAGATGCTTGATATCTCAAGAATTCTGTCATTCAAACATTGATTCATCTCTTGGGAAAGATTATTACACTCCATTATATTTTTCCTTTTAAATTGATCTATCAATCTAAAAATTTACGCTGTATAGATAGGCAAACAATTTCTTTTTATGTATATATATTAAGTGTTAAATCCCCTTGATTTTTCCATATGTCCATTATTTCATATTTTGACACCCCATAATAAAATACCAACTCCCTCACTGCTATCAATGAGATTTTGTTATTCTAGAACGAGAGTGATGGTGATTATAGATGTATAACATGGAGAGGTGAGAACCTCTATTGAAAGATCGATGGAGGTAAATATTCTGGTGGTGAGTTATATATTTTAGTAAGACCGGAGCTCCAAACTTCGAGTCGTTGATATCTGCAGCACTGCTGCATCATATGTTGAAAGTGACGAAATGAAGAAAACAAGAAAAAGAAAAGGTAAAAGGAGTTATCATTAGCCCAATTAATTTATTTTATTGTTTCCCTTGTGGTAATATTTAGTCAGTTTCTCTGTTTTCTTTCCAATGTTGTTTGTTTTGCTTATGCAGAATGTTTATGTGCGTTTAGTCTCACTTAGAGATTCTTTTTATATATTTTTAACTAGTTTCAATTATTTGTTGTAATAGAAGAAGATTGAAGAGGAAGAGAAGAAGATTGAAGAGGAAGACACCAATATAAGCGAAAAGACTTTTCGGAATCAGCCAAGGGAAAGCTGAAGAAGTCAGAACGAGTAACAAATCACTGGTGTTGAGTAATACCATTACAACAAACCCATAGCTTGTATTTTTCTTGCAGGTTTGGCACAAGGGAAATGGTTCTTTCATTTATGTTTACCTTGATCTCTCATTCAGTTACTAACTCCATGTCGTGTATAGCCAGGATTATTTTGATTAGGAATTTGATTAGATAACCCACCGAAATTTTGTATGTGCAGAAATCATGGTAAAGTCAAAAAAGTTCCTTATCTGTATCACATGCCCAAAAATCATAACTCGCGAGCTTAATTTGTCAGGCCAACTTACTCAAGCTACTTTTGGATTTTAATATTATGCTTAGAATTATCTTATTATACAAGTTTAATTACACTAATGACATGTTTAAATTTAAGGACAGAGAAGTTAAGGTATTAATTTAAAAGATGAAGAAGACAGTTGAAACATTTCTTAAGCATAAAATTAAGGATTAACTATAAATGTTTCGTTATGCTGCAATCTTAAGTATCTTGATGTTTCAAGGGGAAAGGGTCAAATTTACTCCTGTAATTTGAACTAAGGGGCAAATTTACCCCGAATACACTAAACTTTTCACCTCTACCCCTATCGTTATCAAACTTTGAAAAAATAGCCCCAGCCCTAACGGCTTGCCGCCGCCTGGTGGCTTGCCGTGTCGATCATAAGCCTGGGCGGGTCAAGATGCCACGTGGAATTTTTTTAAAAATTATTTTAAAAAAAAACACAAAAAAACTGATTTTTTTAAAGAAAAAAAAAATTGCCCCCTACCTGGGCAGCCAGTCAGCATGCCAGGTGGCTGACCTAGGGTTGGGGATATTTTTGCAAAGTTTGATAACAGTAAGGGTAAGGGTGAAAAGTTTAAAGTATTAGGGGTAAATTTGCCCCTTAGTTCAAAGTACAGGGGTAAATTTGACCCTTTTCCCATGTTTCAACTTCTCTTACTTTTGCTATATGGGTATCTTTCTACTTTGTTGCATACTTCAATACTCCCTCCGTCCCATAATAAATATTACCTTATCAAAAAACACTCATATTAAGAAACTAATAAAGCAATGTGAAGTTTACCAAATTACCCCTATATAAAAAAAATTATTTTTTTGTGTATTATTTATTCCTGACGTGGACAAAAAAAGTGAGTCCCTCAATATTGGGTATTATTGAGACATAATACCCTCAATAATACACAAAAAAATAGTCCGAACTCCAAATAAAGTTAGAGTGTGTTTTGAACACTTTTCCCTAAAAAAAATTACTTTTTCCTCTAGTAACCTTTTGACATTGGGAATCCAACAATACCAAGTTACTATGTGACTTTTCCAACCATCACTTAGATGTTACTTTAACTTGTAAGTTTTTATCTAAGGGTAAAATTGAAAAAATCTAGTCAATTATATCTTGGTTTTCTAAGGTGATACTTATTATGGGACAAAATTATTTTGCTAAGGTGACATTTATTATGGGACGGAGAGAGTAATATACAATTAGAGCCTACAAGGATGCAGGGTTATTGTTGGATCAATTTTTTAAAATTATTAAATGAAATGTCATTACCAGTGAACCAAACAACAAAGATCGTGAGAATACATTTCAGTTCAATACTTTATTTTTTTATATTTATAACGTTTGTATTTTTTAAGAATATGTATACATAAATTTTTGATACAAATTTATTAATACGTGTGGAAAACTAGTTTTGAAAATAATGCTAAAAATACGTAATGTGCTTTTTAAGGTTGTACAGTTACGTAACTTACTCTTATTTTTAATGTCTGAATTTTAATTGTTCAGATTCATTAAAATAATACACGTTATTCACAAAACCTTTCACGCCTCTGTCTTCTTTTCTCGGTAAATTTTTTTCCTCTAGAACTGATAAGCTTTCATAATCTATACAAGTATTTTGTATACTTAGTATTTTTTATATTCACAATATTTTTGGGTGTATTGATGTTTTATGCTGATATAGTATTATTCCGTTCTATCGTTTAGGCTGAAAAACTTAAACCCGTAGGAAAACATTAACGCACCAATCACAGCAAGCAGATCTTTTTCTCTATGATTTTGACATTTTGTCGTACTTTTTTTAATTGGGTATATACTACTCCCTCCGGATCAAAAAAAGAGTCCACTTAGGCATTTGCACACCCCTTAAGAAAATACTAACTCCGAGACAAAAATAGGTAATTTGACTAAACTACCCCTAATTAAATAAGCATTGGGATTTGATCATATAACACTTAATAGGGGCAAATATGGAAAAATAAGATTAATTCTTTTTTTATTTGCTAAGTGGACTCTTTTTTTATCCAAGAAAAAAAGGCTAAGTGAACTCTTTTTTTTTTATCCGGAGGGAGTATTAAAGCAGAGCAAGATTGTTTTATAGCAAGTTTGGAGAAAGTTTGGATCTTTTAAAGAAAATAAGTCTCTTTGAACTGCAAAGTATCGAAAATTTGCTGGGAATTTTATGAGTTTTGTGCTCAGTTTTGACGTTTTGCAGAATTGAATTAACTGTTGAACTGTGCTGAAGTTCGTTTTTTCATCTTAAGTACATAAGCGTTCTGTGTTTTTCTCATCTGGGTAAGAATTCTTGAAATTTTGTCAGCTTAGTTCTTGGTAACTATGGAAAATATCTAGAGCCCGTTTGGATTGACTTATAAGTTGCTGAAAACAGCTTATAAGGTGTTTTAAGCTTTTTTGAGTGTTTGGTTGGCCAGCTTAAAGCCATTTTGTGCTTAAAATAAGCCCAAAAAATAATTGGACCCGTTTGGCTTAGCTTATCTAAAGCAACTTATAAGCTGAAAACAGCTACTACCCCAACTTTATTTTTTTTTGGCTTATAAGCTGCTTTTTTTAAGCCCATCCAAACAGGCTCCTACTACTCTTTTAAAATTGTAAGTGGAACAAGATTTTGTTTGGCTGCATGATTTTATTTATTAAAAGATTAAGTTATGTTGAATTCTTAAAAAAAATCATGTTACCTTGTTACAGTAATTTTTATATTGATATATAAATATTAGTTTGCATTTTAGATAGTTTAAATTTTTTATCAAATATAAATATTTAAAATATTGTTTTCTATAAAAAAAAAAAAATTAATTTGTTGAAATGAGATTTTTATAATATTTTATTGATATAGTGTAATTTCACATGCACATTCAGCTATTGAAAACAAACAGTCTTAATCATTTTTCAGATCTAGAAACCACATCTTAATATTCAGATTTGTATTCAGGTCCAGACATCTAGATCTTAATGCACATCTTAATATTCAGATGTGTATTCAGATACAGACGTCTTGATCTTAATGGAAACAAATGAGGCTTAAATGGTGCATTTGATTGAATGTTGAGTTATTTACGCAGAGTACTAGGGATCAATTCCAGTTAATATATTTTTTCCTTCTTTTTTTTTTTTGGGTGCACCTATTTTCTAGAAATGCTAGGTGTGCCTCTGCTCATAGGTGTTTTAATTTGGCACTTTTGCAGTCATCTATTCATCATGCTTGATTTCATTAACATAATTAATTTGGTATAAATGAGGCCAACAAAATTTGGGCTCCCTTCAACACCAAGAAAAAAAAAAGGATTCACCAAATCTTTAATTGAAAAACAACTAGCCAGGGAAGATACAACCTGATCCACACTAAAAGAATTGCTTGTATTGACTATGATATTATGAACATAAATGAAAAGGTACGTAATGTAGTCAGCAGGGCTATTCTGAACAAATAAGAACTTCTCAAATTCGAACTTCACAAATTTCAGGGAGAGGAAATGATGTCATGACCCAAATCTGACATTAAAAACGAGGTCGTGACCTAACGAGCTTCTACCCACAGCGAGCAAACCGGCTATGTTGAATACTTACTAATATTGCGAAATTATGCCAATAAACATAAAGAAAGCATTCTCATGATATAAATGCGGAATGAGGAAGTACAAATGTCAAGCTGAATCTCAAAATAGCATTCCAAATAATGTCATGCCTAGGGCTGGCAAACAGGCGGGTCAAGTCGAATATGAGTCGGGTTGAGAATGAGTTGACAAAAAACGGATCAATTACCCGACCCGCCCATATTTAATACGGTTAAAAAACGGGTTACCCGACGGATAATATAGATATCCATATTATCCAAAGCTACTTCAAAGATAGGCTTCATGTAGCCAATATGGAGAAGATTAGTTTACCATTTTGTCCACAAATCCAATCCCTAGTATATAGTTGCGCCTCAACATTTGTGGGAAGAGTAGAACTTCGAACATTTTCAATGATACGACCTCCAAGAAAATCTTTTTTGGAAACTATCCACCCAACCCCACCCCCTAACACCCACTCCCCAACCAAATCCCAGCCCCACCCAACGACCACCCTCGAACGCACTTCATCTTCACCTACCCATCCCAACTCCACCCTATCCCACACCACCGCTCCACCTAACCCTCACCCCCCCCCCCCCCCTCCCAAAGCACCTATTTCATATATGACTACTTTGCACTTTGAAGACAACCCCAAAAAGTGACTATGTTTGTAAACTAGCCATTTTTCAAAAGAGACACAAAAAATGGCTATTTTTGTAAATTGACCATTTTTGAAAAGTGACATAAAAATGGTTATTTTTCCAAAAAAATATTTCTTGCAAAATGACCGAAAATGCAAAAATAGCAACTTTTTTTTTTGTCATTTTTCAAAAAATGGCCACTTTACAAAAGTAGCCATTTTTTTATCACTTTCAAAAATTAACTACTTTACAAAAGTGACCACTTTCTTAGAAATGGCACATTGCAAAAATGGTTATTTTAATACTTTCACAAAGATGCTATTTTAAAAAATGGCTACTTTTGCAAAGTAGTTAGTTTTTAAAGTAACTACTTTCACAAAATGACTATTTATAAAATTGGCTACTTTCAAAAAGTGACTATTTTTAAAAAGTATCTACTTTCACAAAGTGGGTATTTTCTAAAAGTGACTACTTTTACAAAGTGACTATTTTCTTAAGTGACTACTTTTGCAAAACGACTACTTTTCGCAAGTAATATTTTGAAAAAGCGACTACTTTTGTAATGTGATTACTTTTGTAAAGTTGTTATTTTTGAAAGTTACTACTTTCACAAATGTCTAGTTTTGCAAAGTTGAAAGATAGGGGGTGGTGGTAGGGAGGTGAGAAGTAAGGGTTGGGGGTAGGTGATGATAGGGGTAGGTGGTTATAGGGGTGGCGAGGGAGGTAGTGGTGGTCGGTGGCCTGGTGGGGGTGGGGATGGTTAAGTGGTGGGGTGGGGTGGGGGTAGTGAGGGTGTAGGGGTGGGGGGTGTAGGAGGGGGTGCTTATTGAATTTGTTTTAGAGAAAATGTTTTCCAAAATATTTTGACCAACCAAACGTGGCAAAAAATTGGAAAACATTTCCTCTATACCAAACACACTCTATATGTTGTGGGTTTTATCCGTTTTACCCATATTTTAAGTGAATAGTATGGGTTGACTCATATTGAACCCATATTAAATGGGTTGGGTATCCAATCCATTTAAAATGGGTTGGATCGAGCGAATAATCATATTTTTTACCCATTTTGCCACCTCTAGTCATCCCGTATATTAAGTTGTCCGGCAAGACCAATAAGTAGATTTAGAACTCAAAGAAACTTTATTTGGGAAAGCACCGATCTAAAAAATATTGCACCTCATATGATGAAATATATTAGGCATGCCAAATCTGAGACGAAAAAAAGGTTATGCACCCTAATCTAGCTTGGAGGCTGCTAGAGAAGCTTGACTCCCTTTGGGCCTCTGTTTTAATTGCCAAGAATTGTAACCCTACTAACCAAACAAAAAAAAAAAAAAAACACTTCTAGAACATGAATATGCATCCTTGACGGATGAGATACTTGTAAGGAAGCCTCCTAATACACAGGGGCTCCAGAATCAACTTCTGATCGATAGATGGATTCCTAACTATGAACCTCTCAGACTGTCAGACATAGTATTCAGAGGCCTCTTAATAAAGGGGATGAGACAGCTAACATTTCAAATTATCACTCCAATGGAGCTTGAAATTTTAATATATCCTTTGAAATCCCCACTATCCTTAAAAATAAAATAAATAGTACTTCCTCCCTCCCAATTTATGTGATATAGTTTGACTAGACACGGTGTTTAAGAAATAAAGAAGACTTTTAAATTTTGTGGTCTAAAATAAGTTAAAGATATTTGTGTGACTAAAGATCATCTCGTAAAGCATAAAACGTAAAGTTTAAAGTTAAATTATTGCCAAATAAGAAAATATATATATTTTTTTTGACAGACCAAAAAGAAAAAGTGTATCACATAAATTGGGATAGTGCTAATAGTACCAAACAGTATAGAAGAAGACCGTCTCTTCTAGAGACTAACAAATGACGGACATATTTTCCTCAAAGTCAGTTCGCCAGTTTATTGACTCTCAATCTTATAATATTTAGAACCATAACAATATTTGGAAACGCGCCTAACAAGATAAAAAGAAATTGGTTTGTGCATCACAAAAGACTGCCCACAAATTCCTACTTTAATGTGATGCCTTACATCTTTTCTAATGTGATGCCGTAAAGTCCTTCTGGTCCAACTCTTGTACAAAATTGTACAACTGACAACATCATACTAGGTACCTCCTTTGACATGGCAAACTGAAAGACTGCTTGGAATAAGGTTATAAAAGTTTCTTTCAATCGACATATCAGTTGGAAAAGCCTCTTTACGTTTCTGTTTCTTGTCTATATTGGCTTAATACAAAACAACCAATTCAGTAGGAAGCATGACCTACCAACCTATGAGAGCACTTACACAAAATGCAGTAGAATACGACCACTAGCGCAAAGTGATGTTAATAACATTAGGAAGACTGTTATCAATGTCAAATGAAACCTCCTGATATAGAAACTTACAAGCTCCAAATTGATGTTCTTCCTTGGATAACTTTGGGATAGGAGGTATACGGCGAGTTATTAGGAACAGTAGGTGGGATTGGGTTATTGATTTTATGAGGGGTACACCTAATGCAACAAACAACCCAATTGAGTTACCAGCTATTATGCAGGATTTAAATATTGCAGTGGAAAACAATATGCCACTCGAAAGCTCCATTGATCTAAAAAAGGTAACTGCTATCCTTAAACATGGACAAATACCTTACGATGCTATACATCGAAATGTAGGTTGCTGCTGGAAAATCCGGAGGTAAAGAACAGCTAAAGATAGCAGAACAAGGTTGCTGTATCTCCTAGCAAAGAAAGGGGCAAGGAAGAAACTTTTTGAAAATCAAGATTTTGGTAGTTTGCAAATGAAATGGTGTGGTCAAACAAAGTAGTAATTGTGAAAAATTAAAGTAAATTTTTTGGAAGAACAAAAATATCATAGATATTTAAAAGAGTTTCTAGAAAGTTATAATATAATATCTTTGATATATATTGTATTTAGGAATTGTCTAGAAATTCTAGACACTTAGATATTTATAGTTGAGGATAGAATTATACTAGAATAGTCTAGTGTAGGATCTTGGATAATTATCCTAAAGAAAAATCTAGATATTCTAGAGTAGTGGTAGGGGATAAAGATGATTAGTTTTTTCTTATGGATGTATCTAGTATCCGTAGGTTAATAATATCTAGAAGCATCCCTATGCAATGACAAATATAAATAGGAGGTGACTTTTTTAGGCATTTGTAATCAAGCAAAACCAACCCCAATTGTAAGTCATTTCCCCAATTTTCGGGCATTTGGGGACGGCCCTTTTTAAAGTCTTTCTTCCATAATCAAATTCTCCTTTTCATAGCCATTTCCTCTTCTTTAGTTCTTTTATTGAATCTTCCGATCTTAGTTACGATGTTCTTGGTGCTAGCAGCTTATATATTTTGGTATATAGTACGTTTCTCCGATTTACTTTTCTTCTGCTATATTTCTCTACAGTAATATCCTTAACCCAAAAAAGTAGCAAATCATTTATCCGAAAGCAAGCTACCGCTAAAGTTTTTGGAAAGCAATGGCAACAGGATGGAATGTATTTTCAAAATGGCAGAATATGTTCTACAGTATGATTTGTATCTCAGCACCACAAAATTTTAACTGACAAAAGGCAAGTCATTGTGCTAACATATACTTTAGCATATATTTATTTCTCAACAAAATTTTAATTTTGAATGGCAAAAGGAAAGTCGTCCTATAGTACACCTAATTACTCTCCTTACATGGTATTGTATCAGTTGACCCTCATAACATTGAAACAGCAACAGGGCTCTTCATTCATTCTCAGCAAACTGTGTTTTATCTTTCAATGCTGATTCTGAACTGCATGAGATAAACTTTTAAATCAGAACTTTATAAACATGAAGAAACCATTTTGAGAAAGGTATAATATAATCGGCTGAGCGTATTTTAGTACTAGAGAACTTAATCACGCTTCGCATGATTATAAAAGAGACTATTAATTTTACGATATAATTTTTATAAATAAATACCTAAATATTAAAATAATGAAAAGTAAATTATTGTAAAGGCTAAAAGATATTAATTTATTTTAAAGGGCATCATATGGAAAAAGGTGAAGAACAGCTAAAAAGAATATGAAGTTATAAGAGATATTTATAAGTCCGTAGATCAGAGGTCTTAGAATTTTTTTTTTTTTTTTTTTTTTGTCTTAATAAAGATCGGGAGAAGTCTAGTAACACTTGAGTCAGTTAGACTTTTTTCAATAAATGGTCGGAGTCGTGGAATATCCCTCGTCTTGTGAAATTTAAAACTCTCCCTTTAATAAAAAAAATTACGGCAGAACAAGACATGCATTTTGTCACCCTCTTATTCCATGTCCCAAACATATATTTTTGGCAATTGATATATTATTCTTAAGCAATTTGTTCTTGAGTTGGAGATAATTAGAGAGAATATCCAGAGACACAATTAGTGTTATTGTTCGAATTTAAAATAATCTAATCTTTCATCATTTTACTATATATCAAAGGTGTAAACATCTTTTTTATCCTCGTTATTCAATTTTAATTATTAAATATTTTAAGGCCTTCTTAACATTTACTCTTAATTTCATTTGTAATAGGTTCTACTTGTGAAAATTGAAAATTAAAAAGAGTCACAAATTAAAATAAAGTTTATTTTTATTTTCTAGAGAAAACTAAAAATATGTAGATTTTAAAATATAAGTTGCTGCTTTTATATTTTTTTAGTGACATTTAATTTAGGATAATTATTTGATTTTTTTGTATGTTATTGGTCCACAAGTGGTTAGGTAATATCTTTATTTTCTTATTTTGATTAAAGAAGAAGAAGAAACAAACATATTCAATCATATTGGCACTGCCACCTACTCAAGAATATATTGGTTATCCTTTCCGAAACACCCTCACAAGTTGATTCATACACACACACTCACCTCCACATTCTTGACACACACAAAATTTTTGGCACAATTTCAATTGCACACTTAGCACTCATTTCTTCTATTTCAGTGCAATTTCAACTTTACACAATATAGTCACACACTACTCAATCTGATCCATGTTCGAAATTTCCTGCATAATTTTGGAGAAAGTTAACATAACACCACAAACAGACGATATAATAGAAATACAAGGATAGACAACAGTAAAAATCGTAATGTCTTCAATATTTTGTACTCCTATATGTTTTTTTTCATCTTTGAAAACTAAAGAGGACCAACAAAGTCGCCGGGAACCAGTACAAGGTTATTCTGACACCAAAACTGTATGTTGGAAGCTCTAGAGCTTTTTGTCCATCAAACGGACTTCCTGACTGCATAATTTTGGAGAAAGTTAACATAACACCACAAACAGACAATATAATAGAAATACAAGGATAGACAACAGTAAATATCGTAATGTCTTCAATATTTTGTACTCCTATATGTTTTTTTTCATCTTTGAAAACTAAAGAGGACCAACAAAGTCGCCGGGAACCAGTACAAGGTTATTCTGACACCAAAATTGTATGTTGGAAGCTCTAGAGCTTTTTGTCCATCAAACCGACTTCCTGACTTGTAGATATATTATGCATCCTTCCCCAACTAAATTAAACCCAGACCAGAACAAACAAAGCATATTTTGTAGTTGTTAGGAAAACATTAACAAAGTAACTTTAGAAAACAAAACAATTTTAGTCCCTGCAGCAAGCAAAGTAAGAACCATGTCTCACAATTGTTAGTATGTAACCACATAACTAATTCTACCGCAGTTAATCATTACAACAGGCGGAAAAAAAAAAGCCAAAAGTAAATCTGCCAAAATATGAAATAGCTTCTCCTTAAATACTATCTAGAATTGTACAATTGTGGACCATTATATTCTCGTGTCTAATATATTGTGAGTGTTACAACGAGCTATGATGGAAGCAATCTCGAGCCAAATATTACAGAGGATCAAATGCTCTTGAAAGAAAAATAGTTGTTATCTCATATTTATTGCCTATTATATTGGTGGTGCCGGTGGTGGCAAGCGGTCCGTCGACACTCCAACTTCGTCTTCACAACACAAACCATTTGTTTCTCCAGCGATATTCCAAAATTCTTCACATTGTCATAACATATATAGTAGGTATTGAAAATGAGGGGTCTTTGAAACTGAAACTTGATATTTCGTTATTCATTTTTATTCAATGTCTAATCTCTTTAAGGTGTCATTATTAGCATGGATATCAGCCATTACTCATTATTTATACACCGGATACATCTCTTGAGTGAGCAACTGTTGAGGTTTCCTTTTATCATGATAATAGAGAACATAAATGTGCCATTATGTAGTGAATTAATGAGGTGATTTTTGGAGTATTTAAATTTTTGGAGTATTTAAATTATCACATAAATTCAAATAAAAGGGATAAAAAGTCAAAAAAAGGAGATAAAAGATAAATAGGAATAGTGGTCATAGAGAAGTCCCACATAAGATTGTCTATGTCTAGCTTTATATATATATTATATATAGATATAGATTATCACAGTAGGTCATTGATAACTAAGAGTTTTAGTTTATTAGTAAGCTTAATAATTAGTGATTACACCAATTATACTAAAAGCAAAATTACCGTCGCAATTCATTGTTTGTCAATTAATTACAGTGGAATTTAATTTCCAAAAGTCATGACCATCTTTGTAAAGAATTGACAACGTATTTCTAACCAGCATTTTGGGTGGGAGACAAATATTATAACTGTAGAATTATAATACTTTGACGGAGTATACATTTAAGTGAGGTATTGTGACTCAATAAAACTGGCTGTCTAAACCAAATCATGATAAGACTTGGGCCCTAAAGTAATGGATTCAATGGTCGTCTTACCTTGGAGTCGGCCCTGAGATTCTTGATGGAAGAGTGTCAAGGCATTTCCACAAGTTTTGAGAGGAGGAACAGTTTCCGATTGAATCTAGGAAACAGAATTACAGTTGTTCAAGTTGTTGGGTATACAAGGAAAGTTGTGCACGGACTTTTGAAAGTTCCTCCTCGTAGAGTTGAATATTGAAATAAAGATTTTGTATTTCAGCCACACATCCATAGATGGGATTCTTAACACGAGCGTTTGCATGGTATATAATAGATTTCATAGCCGGTTTCTTCTCAGTGGCATCAACTTGGTATAGCAGTTTAAGAATTTTGGAAATACCAAAAATTCGATGCACATTTTCAAAAGATTTAGATTGATCAGTAGGAAAATAGGGTGCTAAGGGGCACTCAGGAGTGCAATCCGTCTTCCGGTAATTGCACGCAGCGCAACCTTCACTAGTGCCATTCATTTTTCGTATTCAAAGAAAATAGGGTGCTAATATAACAAAAGTTGTGTTTCTTTTATTTGAAAAATTTATGGATTGATTGTCTTAATTATAAGTAGTTGATTTTGCTGGAGTGAGAAGAATGACTTGGTAACAAGAACAGATCCAAGAGGGAGCCCACAACTTCGGATATGACGTTTTTTGATATCCATGTATTCTCATACTTTTAGCACACATGTCCTATCATCGTGTAACAATTCACAATAACCGACATTAATAATTTTAAAAAAAAAAATTGATCGCTATCTACATCAAGACATCAAGTTAAAATATACTAAACTGACCGTATAAATATTTCTTTTGTCTGTGCAAGCAGAACCTTATCCATTTTTCACTCGTTATGCACAATAAATGGTTTAAAGTATTTTGTTTTTAGATACTTTGATTAGGTTTGTTTAATAAAGATATTTCTTATTCAGTTTGAGATTTGGTAAGATTTGCAAAAATAAAGAGCTAGTTGGAAAAACAATTAATGAAGGAAAAGTTACGGTGATGAAGGAGAAGGAACAACAATTTTTTTTTTTTTTTTGCTAAAAGGAACAATGTTTTAACAGCTGGTTTTCTCTTGAAATTAATAAGGTTAGTTTCATTATAAATAAAAAGTTAGTGATAAGGTTAGTTTTCTCTTAACAAATTTAACTAGAAAAAGTAGGCAGGCTGGAGACTGGAGTCGGAGGAATTATCCGCGACCATAATGGAGATTGGGTTATGGGTTTCCGATGTGAAGTTTTTGCTGTGAATCATACCCAAACTGAACTTTATGCTCTTTTACAGGGATTAGAAGTTGTTTCTGCACACTCTTTACTCCCTCTAGAAATTGAAACTGACTCTACAGAAGTCGTCTACTTGCTAGTCCAACCTCATCCTATTTTTCTCTGTTGTGAATCTGTGCGGGTGCCTATTGAAGAAAGTGGAGAATCCAGAGGTACGACATAATTTCTGAAAATGGAACCAAGTGGCAGCTATTTTGGCTAAGGAAGGATCCAAGCTTGTTTTTGTGTCATCAACTAGACTTAATGGCAGCTCCACCAGGGGCCCAAATCCAAGCAGACAAGGAGGGTTTAGCCTATAGTAAAATAGTTAATATTAGTATGTGTAATAACTTAGCAAGACTTGGCAATCTCTGTGTTCTAGCTTCTACTACTCCTGTTACTACTGCTGTTGTTAACTCTATGTCTGATGATCCAGGATCATCTTCTCCGTTTGTATTAAGCTAAGTTATATATATAAAATATCCAGTTATCCAAAAAAAAGAAATCATTTTTTTCTTTTAACCAAATACCTCAATTTTAAAAAGTATTTTTCGAAGCAAAAAAAATACTTTTGAGTCTCCAAAAATTTGGCCAAACGGACTATACATTCTCCACTGTAGTTTTAGTTCTCAAAAGTGTGAACATTTTAGTATAACCCCAGAAACTTGAGATATAGCTTCCTTGTTTTTGTTGCCCTTTTCTAGGTTATTTTGAATTAAGAACCAGAAATAACAGGGAATTTCGTTTAGCAACGAAAGATGACCAACTCAAATTTAGATAAGAACGAAATTCATGAATTCTAATCTTCAAAGGAATCTTCTATACTAAAAATTCGAAAGCATTTCATGGATTTATATCCCTAAATTAAAATAGAAATCATGGTCCTAAGTCTTAGCTACGGTCATGTAGATAACAAACTACTTAATAGAAACCAACCTTAGTATGGTAAGCAGTTTTAACACTTCGAGTTAATACAATAGTTAAAGTAAATAATTACACTTTCACTCTTTTTCCTTCCATTTCGAAATTTTTGGTTCAATGAACGCAATATTGCTTTTTTTTTTTCCTTTTTATTTTAAGTTTTATGGATTAACAATACCAAAATAAATTTTTAATCAATTAGGTCAAATTACATGCAAATTTCATATAATAAGCATTAATTAGTAACATAGTAAATATGATAACTAAACTGCTACAAGACGTTAAATTGCAGTACAAATCTTAATTGTTTTTTCATGGAAGAAATACACAATTGATGACTAATCTTAATGGTTATCAACTTTGCCATTATTCACAGTACGATCACTAGAGACTTATCACATTGCAACCTGATTTTGTTCTTTTGTCTCACTTAATTTGGTGTTACTTGGTGCTCCTTTGTACTTGTACCACTTAGCACATAGAAGAAAATAACCCAAATTCAGAATCTTCTGTGCTGCAATGAGGTAAAAGAAGCAGTCTAATCTTCCTTTGTTAAGATCC
Organism: Lycium ferocissimum; assembly: GCF_029784015.1. NCBI lineage: Eukaryota > Viridiplantae > Streptophyta > Magnoliopsida > Solanales > Solanaceae > Lycium > Lycium ferocissimum. The sequence goes on from NC_081353.1 coordinate 63,570,125, forward strand.
TCAGCCAACCAATTAGATGTATTATGAACAACGAAGACAAGAAACAACTCAAATAACTAGACCCTGCCATTCCAACAAAGAAGAATGATCCTGCAATGCTCCTCCTGTTTTCTGGACATTGTTTGTAGAAGAATTCACTCTCACTAAATAATGTTAATGCCTCAGTAAGACCTGATAATGTCATCTGAGGTATTAGCCACAGCCCTGACATGGATGAAATGGCGCCTTTTCCCTGAGTCATGCCTAAAGTTGCCTAGTTGTATACGGTAAAAACCGGATATATGCAAGACCGGTGAGACCGGGGACCGGAGATAAAAAGAGACAGGCATGGTCACCGAGTCTTCCCTTAGAACTGATGGAATTGCACCGGCTGCGGCTGACCTGAGAAAAGTGAAGCAAATCTGTTTGGTCCGATATCTCCGGACCAAACTCCGCATCATAGCCAGTCCGGTTTCTCCATGACCAAGTTGATCGTGGCCGTTGGTCCGGTTTCTCCATGACCAAGTTGATCGTGGCCGTTGGTCCGGTTTCAGCATGACCGAGTTGATCGTGGCCGTTAGTCCGGTTAATCAGTTACAAAATCGCCACGCGTCAACATCGTTCTGTCACATTGTATGACCGACAACCGTACGGGTGTCAGACCGTACGGCCCAACCTTATCCTTTTAGGTTTTACTTTATTCTAAAAAGGCTTTATGTTGTATGCAAGGCCCATAAGGCAAAGCTATAAAGAGGAGGCATTTCCCTACATTTAAGGTTTAGCTTTTTGGGATCTAGAGCATTGTAATAACAAATCAAAGTATTATTTTGTTATACCTTGTATTTCGTACATTGGGGTAATCCGGTTTAACTATGATACATTAGGGACAAAACCATTCCGGGATACAAAGTCGGGATTTTTGACCTTCGATTTTATTTTAGGACCTAAATTGCACATGAATTTGATGGCATGGAACAATTAGGAAAATTTGGGACCAAAAGTGGAAAATTGGAAAGTTGAAAATCATGCATTTTCTTGGCCTTGACCGTGTGGCCTTGTAGATGGTCCCACACATGTTGTGGCCAATTTTAATTGGTCCAACCCCTGTGTGGGCCATGGACACTTGGACAACATACATATAAGCACAAAAGATGATCAAGTAGTCATCTTTCTCCACATTACCATACTTAGAAAAAAAAAGAGCAAGAAGTTGAAGAACAACAAGGCTCTCGGCCAAGCCCTTAAAAATCCAAGTCCAAAACAAGCCATCCCAAAATTATTTCGTTGATGCAAATCCACTAATTTGAGGTCCCTAAGTAACGTGGAAGTGTTATTCGGGTCATCCAACCGTCCGTTTTCATCCTTGCAAACCCTAGCCTATTTGTGAAGTTGAAGAAGAAAGGTAAGAATTAATCATGTTTTATGTGTTATAAAGGTTGTATGCATGTTGTAGTATGCTAAAATGGATGAAAATCATGAAATATGGCATGTTGGAGTTGAGGTTGTGTGTGTAGTGCATGGCCGTGTAAGTGTGTGTGTGTGTTGTGTTGTGTTGAAGCAATGAACTAAAGTCTAGTTAGCATGTTGTGATTGTTGTAGAGTGGAGAAATGAATGAAAATCATAAAGATGGCAAGTTGGGGTGGTGGCCGAATGTGGCCACCCTTGTGTAAATGTGAATGAATTAATTCTATTTGGAATTTGATTGTTGTCGTTGTGAATTCTATGTTGACGATAAGAGTTTAATGACTCAAATTGATATTGTAAGTGTTGCGGGCTGATTTTGAGGTTATTGTGCATTTGATGTGAATTGTATAATTATGAGAATGACATTGTTAGAGTGTGAATTGTTGGTGCAAATTATGATTCGGAAGTTGAGAATGTGTTATGGATGTTGTTCACGGGTTTGGGGCAATTTCGGGTGAATTGGAGTATTTATTGGATTGTTGGAAATATTGTGTGAATTGTTTATAATGTTCTTGAATATTGTTGATATGAGTTCGGGTTGGTATTTGAATGTATAAGCGTTGATGTTGGCTTGAAGGTAAGCGTTGAATTGAATATAATGAAGGTTGTTAAATGAGGTAAAAGAGGGTTATTCATGTTATATTGCTTTTTGGGTTGATTATCGATGTTGCTAGTTTGGTTGTTGGTGTTGTGTTGTTGATTTGGCCGAGTTAAATTCTCGGGGTTGGTCTATTTACAGGGGAAATGCTGCCCAAATTTTCGTAGAATTATGTGTTAGTTTGAAAATGAACTCTTAAATTCTTATAGTTGACATTGGCATTTATTGATGTTATGTAGACCTCGGGGAGTCCGAGACATAGGTTGGAGTTTGGATTAGCTTGGAGAGCAGACGAGGTATGTAAAGCTTACCCTTCTTTTTTGGCATGCCTTAGTCGTAAATAGGCTATGACACGAGCCTCGAGGAAATTCTACTCTCGCGATCCGACCATGTCTGTGATTTTTATTTGTTTCTTGGTCTTCGTATGCATGATATGATGAAATATTGGCCCTTATGTCTTTTGTATGAATAAGTTTCGAAAGTTGCATAAAAGTTTGTTTTGTTTAAAAGGGTTTTGTTCCTAAACGATTCCGAAAACTACGACCGTCCGTAACTTTCACAGACGGAACCGGATCGCTTCGATATGCTCAAAAATGATTCCATGAGGTATGATGACTATGTTTTCCATAGGCGGGCTCGGCTCGGGTGGCCACCCATTCGTGGGTCCCGCGACCCTCCTTTATGTACTTCTGACGACTTTTGAAAGGATATGATATGACTATTATCCCGATTTCAAGTATGATCAGTTTACTTACCTTTTAAGTTTATGATAATGATCTTATGCACATGATTTTAAGTTTATGATAACTGATTAACCGGACTAACGGCCACGATCAATTCGGTTATGCCGAAACCGGACCAACGGCCACGATCAACTTGGTCATGGAGAAACCGGAACAACGGCCACGATCAACCCGGTCATGGAGAAACCGGACTGGCTGTGATGCGGAGTTTGCTCCGGATAAACCGGACCAAATGATTTCCTCCGCTTTCTTTTGATCAACTACTTCTGGTGCAATATCTCCGGTCTAAAAGAAAGTCTTCATGCTCGTGCTTGTTTCCTTATTCCCTCGATCCCTGGTCTCATCGGTCTAGCATGAACCCGATTTTTACCGTATACAGATAGTCCCCACACTTACCGGACCGTAGTTTTACCGGAGTAGCGGGAAGTGGATGAGTCACGAAATCGGTGGTTCCATAAGCTCGTTCTTATCTTTTCATTTTGGCAGAACAGTTGCGTCACGTCCCTCTGCCAGCAGCCACGTGTCTCATCCCGAACGGCCAACTTTGGTAACCGCCGTAACGCATGTCATTTCAAATCACGTCTCATTAATTGTGGGACACGTGGCATCCCCCGGTTGGCTGGGATCTGTAACCGTCTCGGTCCCCATGCCTATATAAGGCCTTTAACCCCCTTATTTTACCATTTTCACTTCCCCTTCTTCACTTTTTTCACTCACTGATCGTCCTTCTCTCCAATTTTCTTCTTTGATCGTGATCATCCCCCTTCCTATTCATTTCGATCATAAAAAGACCAACTTTGTCAACTTCTCTACTGCCTTCTTTTGACTGAAAGCGCTACTTTGCTTTTTCTCTCACTTTGCCATTTTGAAATTTTCTCTCAACTGCTTCTTCATTCTTATTTTTTGTAACTTGTTCCTTCTCCCTCATCGAGTTCACCGAATATCCTTTTTCATTATCTAATTCAAATGTCTGCCAACACCGAAACCACCTCCCAGGATGTTCCCTCGGTTTCTTCTCAAGAAACCGAGCCAACTTCATAACCCAAGGAAAAAATCATCGTTGAGCCCACTGCTTTGGACATTGTACCTTCCAAACCCAACTATAACAAGGAGTTTGAAGTTGAGAAGCCTTCTCCGGTTGCTGATAGAGGGTTTGATGTACGGCGGTATCCATCGTCCATTACCGAGGACAAACTTGATCAAGTCTGGGCTGATTGCGGATGGGATAACCGTCCGGTGCAAGTGTTTGGCCCCAGACCCGACAAATCGATCACCAATCATCGGGAGGGCTTCCTGTAAGTTTACACCTATCCTTTTACACTCAAGCTCGACCCCCGAATCGACCTAGTTATTTTGGATATGTGCCAGACATATAATGTAACCTTGGCTCAGATTGGTCCGATAGTCTGGAGGACCGTGGCCTGCCTCCGGCTATTGGCCAACAACGTGAAGAAGGAGTTTACGATGGCTCACTTCATCCGATTATATTCCCCGAGGTTATTCCGAGGGGGTATGATAAAGTTCGCCAAGCGAAGCCGGAACCCGATATTTTCAAAGATGGATGAAGACATAGATCGAGGTTGGCTAGAGCGCTACGCCCGGGTGAGGACCGCGGACATTATTCCGGCCAACTATATGCCCTTTCCGGAGAGGTGGAATGATAACCGTAAGTTTCTCAATTCTTTTAATAGTTACCTTTGAATGCTTTGTCAAACGCTTGTCCTTTCGTATTAACACGATTTGTCCCCTTCTTTATACCAGCCGTGGCATGGATACCTCCGGCTGTCCGGAATATGAATGAATGGGTTGGTGCTCTCCTTAGCCAACACACCCATGAATCACGGACATGGGGACTCCTATCGCGTGGCCGATGGATGGCTCAAAACCACGGTAATACTATGCTTGGGTTGGAATTTATCGTATTTTCTACCTTTTCCTTCCCTTTTTTTCATAACCTCTTCAGTATTCAGGTTTACCCAAAGGTTCGGTGGAACCCAGATCGGAGCCAGCAGCCGAGCCAGCTGCGCCGGCTCCTGAATTTGATTCAGCGGGTACGTCCCGTATCATTGCTGCTGCCAACAAAAGGCGGAGAAAGCCCTCGGACAAAGGGCAAAAATAGAAGAAGAGGGCAAGAAGCGTCGTTCGGACTCTAAGAGATGAAACAGAGCCCGATTTTCTCGTTCGGAGGGTCGGTGTGACCCTTTCCATTGCTTCTATTCTGGAGGAGGATACCATCGTTCTACCACTTCCTTCAGTCGGGGAAGGACCGTTAGCTCCGGCATTGCACACTGGTGGGGAAGAAGTTCTTTACCCGACTCCTCTACGATCGATTGAATATGTTGACATTTCAGGTGATGCTTCATCCGAGGAGACCCCCCTGCAAAGGACCAGAAGGTCCGGGCATGCACCAGCTGCCGAAGCCGATCAGAGGGCTGAGCCGGTCCCCGAGACCGAGGCTCCAATAGATGCTGGTCCACTGCCCGATGTAATGGCGTCGCAACCTCCAAGGTCCTGCCTCTCTACCGGGGGTGGCGAGGTCGCTCCGACTTCTCCAACTCCAGCTTCGAGGTCGGATAACTTTGATGATATGTTCTCGGATACTCCTCCTGCTATCGGGGAAGCTGCCGGTTTCGGACATCTCCCTATCCCTCGAGTCATAAGGGCAGCTAGCCGGTCCACCAAAACTGGTGCAAGAGATAGCCTGGTGCGCATCTTCCCGGCCCCGAGTGTGGAACCTAGAAGGACAAGATCGGCCGTGATTACCGTCCCGGAGGACTGCAGCTTTTTATCACGTCCTGTGAAGGTTGCAAGCTACCTATGGCCCCTCGTCTCGGACTCGGATAAGCGGAAGATGATCGGGGTCCCCTGGCAGAGTCTTATTAACGAGGGCATGCACGCGGGTAACCGGGTAAGCTTATCAGCCTATCTTTCCATAATTCAATGTGAATTTTTCCTTCTCGTTTTATCCAAGTTTAATGTCTCGTTTCTTTCACAGAGCGTGGTGCTCGTCAATGAAGCCTTCATCCGTGCTCAGCAAGAGGTTGACGACCTTAGGGGCCAGCTAGACGCCCAGGGTTGGAAAATGGAGAAGTTCCAGCACTTTTTGCAAGTGAAGGAGGATCAATTGAACCGAGCTGCTGCCCTTTCCAACCTTCAACCCGAGCTCGAAGCAGCGAAGGCCGAAAACCTTCGGTTAAAGGATGAGTTAGCCGGGATGGTCGAGAAGAACCGGCTTCTGGAAGCGGACAAGGTCGGCCTTAGCCAAGATAATGCTCGTTTTTCTTCGAGGCTGCACGACCCGAATAGGTCCATGACGGGCACCCGGGGCTAACCACCGAGTACCACTTATTCTATTACTCATCTGCTCTCGTTCATATTTCTATGCACATAATCATGAAAAACTATTTCATTTGAAACATAATTACTTCATATACATAAGCCCTTCGGCTATCAAAATAGCATATATATATATATATATATATATATATATATATATATATACATATGATGAGAAACTGTGAGACCATATTACCCACACTGCGTATCTACGAGCCTCTACTAGAGTACTAGATATATAGACGGGACAGGACCCCGTCGTGCCCAAAATATGAATATATACATATGTACCAAAAGAATAATCAATGGCACCTCCGGGGAATGGAGTGCTCTTCAAATCAGCTGATAGCTCCTACGAGTCTGGGTCACCTCCCTGTCTACCTGTGGGCATGAACACAGCATCCAAAGAAAACGGACATCAGTACGAACATTGTACTGAGTATGTATGGCATCCACAATAATAAAACATCAATGAAATGAGGAGGCATCAAATGAGGAGCAATCTGTAACTGACTGTGAATCATAAAAGAAATAATGCATGCTAGCTTACTTCATAATCATCATCATATCACGTATGCATAAATGTACAAACTGCTCGACCATATAGGTACGGTGTGATAATCATTAGCATCAGCCTGCGTCCAGGCCTCCTGCGTCCGGGGTACCATCTCATGCCGCCCACTAGTGGTGTCTGCCCATGCCATCTGGCCATATTGATCTCCAAAACAGCCCACAACAATTTCACCTTCAACATGAGCCATTAAACTCTCATTATCATCATAAAGTCCACAACAACAATAACCCAAAATACTAAATAAAATTGATTCATCCCTTGCTATACCAAACAGCCCATATTCACGGTCACAACATCAACATTATCATTTCATGAATTTTATTCATTTCAACACATTACAACATGCTCAAACATCCATAACACATGCAAGAAAGGATTGAACCTTACCTTATCACTAGTTTTCCTCTCGGCTAGGACAACACTTTGTAAGAACGAATGGTTTTCTTGTTCCAACAACTACTCCACGTTAACGAGGGCCTTCCAATTAGTAGGAAAACAAGGAGAAAATAATTTTGTTCCTTGATTCTCATGGACCAAGTTCGGCCAGCCCATGGCCGAACTCCTCTCCCTTTCTTTTTCTTCATCTTTCTTGAATTTTCTAAAGTTGGAAATGATAAATTGTGCTTTGTTTTTCCACCACTTATGTATATATATTTAAGCACATGCACATGGCCGGTCATGTGCCATCTATTTTTCCTCTAATTTTCTCAAATTTTCTAGTATTTTCCTTAAGTTATAAAAGATGAATATTAGTCTTGCTTCATGACTTGTACCCACATGTACATATGCTTGGCTCCCACAAATGTGTAGTGTACACATGTGCCATCTCATGGCATGAAAATATTGGCCAAGTTAGGGTGGGGCCCACGGCCACTTCATGAAATATTTTGTTTCCACTCTTAGCCCTTAATTTTTCCTTATTCCAAATTTATCCTTAATGCTCCATACCAATAAAAGATGAACATACAACTTATGCATTCTTAACAAAATCGAAAAAATATCACCTTGTCCTTAACTTTCCGCCATTAACTCGGAATATCCAAATGTACAAAATGCGAGGTATAACATCCTTCCCCCCTTTAGAACATTCGTCCTCGAATGTTCAACTAGTCTCGTAAAGTCTTCTAAGGATCTTGGGGGGGGGGGGTTCCTTTACCACCACGGCATGCAATCTCGTCTATCGATTATATTCTTTCTTCATTTTCTCTTCAGCCTCTCGAGTCGTCTCCTCCCTGCTATTGTTTCGTCACACGAACTCGGATCCTTATAATCGTACCACAAGTACCTAGGACTTTGCATCTCATTGACAATACCTCCAACAGATCCCAATGTACAGGAATTACGGGGTGTAATACCCTTTCCTCCTTGGGAACAGTTATCCCCCCTTAGGGTTCGATTATCAGTTGCTTAATCCTACCTTAAGACATACGTTAGTCTCTTCTCATTTTTACTTAACTCCTTCATTGCCTACGATCCATTTCTTCCACCTTTTTGCCTTTGTGTATTTGACCGGAATTTAACTAGTATCTCGCTCTTACCCAAATTTTTGTCTCCATTATTGTAGCCTTGACTTATCATGCCATAGCCATCTATCGCCCTACAGTACTCCCCTTTTTCTTGTTCCCTTGCTCATATCTCCGATTTCTCCCTATTAACGGTCCTTTCGTCGATCCTTATTCCTTGTTAGCTTTCCGATGCCGACTTTGTATCATCATAGGCGGGTATAGCTTCACGTTGATACTTCCCGTGATTCCATAGCATATGTTCTCACGTTTGGATTACTTAGTGGTCCATAAACCCTCTTCTAACATCCGGTGGACTCTTTTATTTTCCTTCATGAGAGCAGCATTCTCTCTTCCCTTCATAAATTTTCCAACTACTCCTCGCTGTTCCTTTTTACTCCAACTGTCACTGTTATTCCAAATTTCCTTTTGGGTTCATTATCTTTGCTGACACTCTTTTTGTGCCTTTAGCTCGAGGATCTTCCTCGCGCTTTACACTCCTGTCGCTCATTATGTTGCAGTCTCTGTAAGAATATGCGAAGGTATTCAGATTAGCCCAAGAAATACCTCAGCGTCGCTTTACTAATCCTTATGTTCTACCTCGTCTTCCCTTCTCTTGCCGTAACTCTGGTATCGAGACAGATCCTTAGTTCCACCACTGCCATGCCTCGTCCGTCCTCAGCACTAGTTCTAATTTCGTAATTGGCTTAAACCATCGTTACATTTTCTGTAGTGTACCCGAAATACCACAATTGTATTGTCCTTGCTAAGCCTTTACTCTTCTTATCAGACACTTACTTAGTCTTATTCTTAACATACCAATACTTACAGATAGCATCACTATCCTTGTGCAACTTGTATAAAATACGCTCAATCTTAGACATAATCCTTCCGTCCTCTGGCTCATCCTGTTCTACCTGTCTCGTTCACACTGGAACTCGCTCGTCCTATTTTGTCATGTCTCGTTCCCTTTCTTTAATCATTCTTGACTTTCTCACCTCCTATTATAAAGGGTTTTCTATTCCCTCTTCCTTAATACTGACAAGTTGCGACAGCATTAGTGGACACCTGTATAGCCAACATCTTGGTTCTTAATCTAGCATAACATCGCTATCCTTCCTATTATCTCTTGTGTTATCCAATACCATCCTCTTGTCATACTCTTTCTCTTCATACACGTCCACTTATTAGCGCCATGTCATTCAAGGTTTCTGCAAACACTTCTCACACTACCCTAAATATCATCCCGACTTTTATTCACTTATTTCTAGTTTTCCGATCTTACTAGCTTATTTCAGTAAGGGGTCTCATTTATAGCTTAGGCACCTGTATCAAACACATCTCAACGTCAACCGTTTCTATCTCATCCTTGCATTTCTCTCGCCCGCTTCCCCCCTTTAGGGGTGTACTTATACCATTATCCGTTTATATTTTGCCCCATGTCCTTATTTCCAACCTTAGTTAGGCAATATTCTTGCTCCGACAATAAGTATCCAAAGTTCTCTCGGAATATTATCTTTATCCCGGCATGTCTTGGTGCTTCCTTTGGCATCCCCTTGTCGTTTCTTCCGTTTATGGCTGTCTTTTATTCTATACACGAGGATTCTTATGCTATCCCTGTGTCATACAGGACACTCTACTTGTCACACCCCGATCTTGATCAGGGTGTGATGGGCACCCGACCCCGTGACCGGAGCCGAGCGAACCCGCTGATCCTTACTACGTAAGAATTTTTTTTTTGAAAACCTTTAAGACAAGTAAACATAAATAGATGACTGAAATACTCTTTTGTTGCTTTCAAGTCAAATAAAATATGTAACTGTATATAACTCGTGTCATAATACAATCTGACTCCCGGAACCCATAACTCTGTCTGCAAAGTCTCTAACTGTAATCAGAAATCCTGGCACGTGTGCTATGACTCGGCCACACTCCGTGCCAAATGGAGCTTGCCAACTTCGCCGGAACATCTTCTACCCCGGCTTCTATCCGTCCGGGTGTACCGCGTGGCATGAACGCAGACCCCGAAGAAGAGGGGTCGTACGAGCAATGTACTGAGTATGTAAGACATGAACAGTAACAACATAGTAAAAGCTGTACATATGAGACATATCATGTGTAAGACGGTAACCTGTGCAGAGTAATAACTATATGGAAGCATAGACAGTACCACAGTATAGAGGAGCAACCTGTACATGTGAGTGCCACTCAGGGCGGAGGCCATGCACGCTTAGCTTTTTCTTTTTCTTATTCTGAACACGGTGTTTCTTGTTTTTGTACATAGAAAACAGATACTTTTCAGAAAACGGTACTTTTTATTTGCAGTACAGACGCCGACCCATCGGCTCTCCCAACCCCCCCTCCCCAACGAGTCCCAAGTATATCGTATTATATATATATATATATAGCACGGTATCGTACGCCGCGTACGGCTCTCCCATAAATCCCGCGTCCGGCACCCCCGCGTCCGGATGATAAGCCGCCCGAATCGGTGGGACGGCTTGCCCTCCCCATTCCCCACATATACAGTGTATACAAATACATTCATCCATATCAGGTATTATAAACATTATTATATAAACAATTAAACAGCATGCATGGGAGCCCAAGGAAAAGCTATAACGCTATCGGAGTGACGTAAGGTCGGTAACCTCCGATTTTATTATGAAATAACCACGGGCGCTTTATCTCACCTTGAAGGAACTAGTAGTAAGGCGAGACAATTAATGGAAAGCAATATCATGAGAAAGTATAACATAGGATCATAGGGCATCGTTCGTGTACTTAGAATCTTTAAAGGAAAACACTGTTCATGAGTAGAGTCGAGGATTCAAGAAATAGTTTAACGTTCTCATCTCGGCACTGGAATCATAGACTTGGAACCTTTATTCATAGAATCATCATTTTTTTTCATCATAGAGTCATAGTCGTCGTCTTAGTCATTATGGCTTGCAATATTGTAAAACTTAGTTTTTGGAGAAAAACGAGTATTTTGGAAAACATTTGTAAACTTTTAGAAAAGAAAATTATGTTTTGGAATCGAGGGATTTGTAAAAACAATTATTATTTAGTAGTCAGAGTAATAACCAAAACTTTCCTTAACTATAGAATGAAAATGAGTCAAATGGGTCAATAAGAGAGAGTTCGGGAATAGTGGGCCCACCTCGAGTCAAATGAGGCGGCATATCAAATTTACGTATATTACAGTTCATGGCGTCACTTGGGAGAGTCTTAGGATAATCGAATCCTATTTGTATAAGTTCTAGATGTTTGAGAAGTTTTTCCAACCTTTTATGCAAGTTCTAATTCAATTCTACTGAATGAATAGTAACTAGTTTTCATTCTCGGATTTCCAGAGTTAGGGAAGTCTCTGAGGCGCGAAATCAAGCCTATACGTCTAGGACATGCCAAGGAAAGAAAGTAAGGTCTTACATACCTCTTTCCGCTCCCTCTGCTACTCCAAATCCAAGTTCCAAGTTCGCCAGAATCTACAATTTGGTCATGTTTACCAAACTTTGATTAGAGTCTTTTAGAAGTCCAACCTTGAATTCACATTGTCTATAGAAATTTTGGCAGCATTTCCCCTGTAAATGTGCCATCCCGAGAATATGGCTCGGCCCAATTCAACAACAACACCAACAATTCAATTCATGTAACTTTCAAACGATTCAATCAATATACTACTTCGTCCAATACTTTACAATTTCAACAAAAACAATAACAACTTAATTCCTTCTTTCAAATTCATAAACTACATCCACACTTCCATACATCAACAACATTACTTCCATAAATTCAAGAAAACATATTCAAATCATATTACGTTCCAATTCAGCCCATAACCATCACAACTTTATTTCCAACCATTAAATCCTCGTTTCACATTATAGAATCTATAACGACAATAACCAAAATATTGAATAGAAGTCGATTCACCACATCTACTCAACACCACATATATTCGGCCAAGCCTCTACATGCACGGCTACAACACCAACATGCATATTTCCATAATTCTTCCATATTTCCTACACATTACAACAACAACCAATACATAACATAAAATTAATTTAATTTCTCTACACCAAGTCACACATACACGGCCCACATACACACTACATCTTCTCATGAGTTTCATTCACTTCCACATATCACAATATGCATGGACCATCTATAACCACAACAATCAAATTACTAACTAATATTAATTCATCACTTCACTTCAACATATTACATGTATTCGGCCAACATGCAACACACATATTTTCATATGTTTCATCCATTTCTTCGACCTATACATACACCAAACATTCATAACACTTACAAGAAGTTGGTTCTTACCTTTTTCATTCAACTTCTCTCTTGGTTAAAGTCATGAACTTGCAAACATGAATGGTTTTCTTGCTCCAAAATTATACCATGTTGTTTAGGACCTTCAACTTACTTGGAATACTAGAAGGAAATAATTTTTCTTGATCACTTCCATGGCCTTATTTTTTTGAGCCTTGGCCGAACCTCCCTTTCTCACCCTCTTCATCTTCTCTTTTCTTTTCTTTCTTATTTCTTCAACTAAAAAGATGACTCCAACTATATATATATATGTCTTCCACTACTTTCCATATTTATTATTTGGCCCCTCAACTAAGGAAATTTTATCACATAATCCCTTCCTTTAATTTCTCTAGAATTTTCTTGAAATTCCATGGCAAGGATGACTCATTTGTCATCTTTCTTTTTTTTTTTTTTTTATTTTGTGTCACATGGCCAATTTGGCCCTTTTTAGAGTTTTCATGAACCCTTGGTGAAATTCCCGTTTCGCCCCTCGACTTTTCTCAATATTACCATTTTGTCCCTAACCTTCACATTATTTTCACCGCCATTTTTGCTATTTTCTCTTCTTGCCCTTAGCCTTTCTCAATATTTCCACAATTCCAATATTCATAAATAATTTTTCCCAACGACTCCGACACTAAAATTATTTTAGAACATAATCTTGTCCTTAGTTTCTCACCATTGTCTCGCAACATCCGGACGTACGAAATACGGGCTATAACACTACTCCTACCTAGTCCTTCTCTTATTTTCAAAACGTATTCTGTTCACCCACGTTTCTCTATATCATACCAGCCATCTTCTAGTACTCATTCCACCTTATTTCTCATCCTCCTATAATTAGTCTTTCATGACCCGTCAACTCGTAGCGTTCGTGTCCTCCGTCCTACACGTCAGAACCTATTACTACGCTGCTGTCTCGCTTTCTTCTTATTCCTCTTTCCGTCAACTCCTTCTTTTCACTGACCTAATCCGCCCCGTCCTACTCGACCTCTTAAGGTTTCTGCCCACTCCACAGACTTTAATTTTTCCTTAAATTAATCTAACTTCTCATTTACCTCTTACGTCTGAGTTTGTAAGACTTTTCAGAAAACTTCCCAAGGGGGTCACCCATCTTAAAATTTCTCTCACCTTTGACACGCTTAACTTTCGAACTCCGATGAAATACGATGCTTTAATGCTAATATGGTCGCGTCCACTTCATCGCATGACCTTCAGCACATAATCTGGAGTAAACTGAAGCCTTTACAGATTTCCACACGCTCTCGTAATGCAATTACTATTTTAGCCCTCCGTACTCTTGTCTTAATCATACTATTACTCCTTTTAACTATAAGCTCGTCGTAATTTTTGTCACGACCCGGCCACAGAGCCGTGAGCGGTGTCTGTGGACACCCATACGTACCTACTCGTTTTATCCGATATACCAACTGCTAAGTCCATTTAAACATACATAAATTCATACGGATATAAGGTGCGTCGCGCGAACATACATATACGGATATACATACCGAAACCGTACGAAGCGGGTTAGGGCTGTTATATCGGGACAAAGTCGCATATCGCACGTACTACCGGACGTGACAACCCACGCCCCGCACAAACATATGCGCGACCTGCTCTAACACGGAACGAGGAATCGAGAAGACGGGACGGGGCCGTCGCACCCAAAATGATCATATATATACAGAACATAGATACAACAGAAAATATATGCCAAAAGTGTTGCTCGATCAAAGGAGCTCTCAAACAATGACAGCATCGTCCCTAAATCAAGTACAGACACGTTGCGTACGTTGCACGTAGGCATGTAACACGACCCCGAGAAGCAAGGGGTCGACGAAGATGTACCGAGTATGTAAAGCGGAAACACAACATACATAATTAAAATAACCGGAGTTTTAA
>NC_081353.1:63584658-63603894 GCF_029784015.1 Lycium ferocissimum
TTTCCACATTCAAACTTCCCTAACTAACATACACATACTAAGAGAAATCCAAACTTGACCTCATTCCTTGCAAGTCAAGGTTACTTCCAAATTTTTGAATACGCAAAAATGCCGGATGTAACAATTTTTCCTTGCTTGTCCATTCGGTCAGCACCTTAAATAGCGCTCCGTCATGACTCACCAGCCCTTTTTTTTGGATCGTCTTTTATGGCTACAAGTCCTTTCCTAATTCTTTTCACCGAGTCGCTATCGGACTTCTAATTACTATTATGCCCAATTCAACAATTAACTTATTTCTCGGTGTCGGCCATACTGGTAACTTAGTCAAATTTTTATCATTACTATTGGCTCGACCTTTCCAGACATACCACAAACCTATACCTCATTCTCACTCTATTTCTGGAAAAATTTCGGCAGAGTTTCCTCTGTAATTGTTACCATCTCAAAACCTGTACACAAGAAATACCAACAATACCTCACAGGGCCAACATACATATATGCATATCACATCATATCACTGCCTCACAGGGCTCCCAACATCATTGACAGTACAAAAATAATGAACCTACCTCGTATACCCAACTCAAACGACATCTGTTACACTTTCTTATTTACTTTCTCTTTTGATCTTCAACTCGTATTTCAATCGTACTTCGATATCCTACCCGACATATATCTTTCATATCGTTGCTTACCTTCATGCTTTATAGCTTCCAATATCGCTGTCACTTTTTTTCGTCGACACCATTCTTCGGCTGAAATCAAAGGTCAGTGTCGGGAATCTCATTTCCTATAGCTTGGCTCTACGGCACGATCTAAGATGTCAAAGAAGAGTAATCATCCTAGATGCCCCGTAGCCTCCGTTTATAAACGTGGCGCGCTTCACACCATAAACGGGACTCACCGGACACGACTTTGCGTACAACCCCTAGGACGAACCGCTCTGATACCAATTTGTCACACCCTAATTTCTGTTAGGGCGTGATGGGCACCCGACCCTTATTTAGGGCCGAGCGGACCCGCTGACTCTCGTAATACTCGTAATCATCCTGGGCCCTTAAACCCTAACATAAATACATAACGGAAGTTTTTCGGAAAGTCAAATATGCTTTTCATCTTTTTCAAATCAAATAAAAATTTGTAACATATGAAACTTATAACACAATGCGTAATAATACATCTGCTTACATAGCCGCTTACATAACCGACATCTTATACTCACGACACTGTCTACAAAGTCTCTAACACGGAGCATGAAACCATAGCATAATAATCTGACTCGGCAGCACTCCGGAGAAAATGGAGCTCACCAATCCCGCTGGAACATCTCCTACTAATATCTTCACTTGGCGTACTACACGCGGCATGAAACACAGCCCCGAAGAAAGGGGGTCAGTACGGAATATGTACTGAGTATGTAAAGCATGAAATACAGTAAGCGGGATTATACTGAAGTAAAGCGTACAGAGAAATCAGAAGACTTACCTTTGAAAACTCATATCATGCATGTCAATGTTATAAAATCATCGTAAAAACATATAGCGTGTCCCGGCCCTCTAGCGAGAGACTTGGTAAATAAAATCATATCATCATATCATCATGTATGCATGCATGTATATATATATATATATATATATATATATATATATATATACCCGCCCTCAGTGAGGGACTAGGTGAATAGCGTGTCCCGGCCCCGCTAGCAAAGGACTCGGTATGCCATCCTGGCCTCCATCCCCATCACATCATCATCATATATATATAGCGTGTCCCGGCCCTCTAGTGAGGGACTCGGTGAATAATGCAGTGGAGTTGCACGAATGCGTGTCCTGGCCCGGGTCTCAGTGAAAGACATATTGAGCTTCGCACGAGCAGAGTAGTGAGAAACCATATGCACATAAATCATCATAACAGACTCAATGGATAAGTAGGTAGTCGACGCTTGAGAGCTAAAACGATAATCATGTCAAGTTCTTTTCAAAAAGAGATCGTATCAAATTCATTCTAAATACTTTGTCGTTAAAACTGCATTAAAGTAAATTTCAGGAATCGCAAGCACATATCAAGTCGATCCGAGCCCGCTCGTAAAAGTTACGGGCCTTACCTATCATGGAACCTCATACGAACATATCGAAGCGATCCGAGCCATTCGGTGAAAGTTACGACCGTTCGTAGTTACGGAATCATTTAAGAACAAAACTCTTTTGAAAGCAAAATTTTTATGCAACTTTTGAAACTTAATCATATAAAAGACATAAGGACCATAATTCAACTACATTAAGAATACGAATGTCAGGAAACAATGAAAACCATAAACATGCTCGGACCGCAAGAATAGAGTTACCTCGGGACTCGTGTCATAACTTACTTTCAACTAAGACATGCCAAAGAGAGAAAAGTTGAGCTTTACATACCTTAGCCGCTTCCTAAGCTAATCCAAACTTACGTCTCGACTTCTCACGATCTACAATAATGTCATTAGGTATCAACCATTAGCCATAACACTTAAGAATCAAATTCCAAATTAACACTTTGTCTACAAAAATTTCGGCAACATTTCCCCTATAACTTCAACATCCCCGAGAATTCAACTCGGCCAAATCAACAACAACCAACCAACAACCATACTAACAATATCCATAAGTGATTCAAAACGCATCCTAGCATTAATAATTCCTTTCTACACAATTCGACAACATTTCATTTATATTCAATAAACTACATACGATCAATTCAATACTAATGCTCACATATTCGATTACTAATCCGCAACCATTCACACATGATTTAAGAACATTCCAAGCAATCCATACAATATTCAAAACAATCCGGCCAACATGTAATGCCACCCGAAACTTACCATATTCCATAAGAGCAATGGCAACACATTTCATTCTTCCTAATTCATGAACTACACCAACAATCCGCATGCTAACGATCATCATTCTCATGAACACAAGAATCTATATTAAAATCATATTGATCTCCAAAACAGCCCACAACAATTTCACCTTCAACATGAGCCATTAAACTCTCATTATCATCATAAAGTCCACAACAACAATAACCCAAAATACTAAATAAAATTGATTCATCCCTTGCTATACCAAACAGTCCATATTCACGGTCACAACATCAACATCATCATTTCATGAATTTTATTCATTTCAACACATTACAACATGCTCAAACGTCCATAACACATGCAAGAAAGGATTGAACCTTACCTTAGCACTAGTTTTCCTCTCGGCTAGGACAACACTTTGCAAGAACGGATGGTTTTCTTGTTCCAACAACTACTCCACGTTAACGAGGGCCTTCCAATTAGTAGGAAAACAAGGAGAAAATAATTTTGTTCCTTCAATTCTCATGGACCAAGTTCGGCCAGCCCATGGCCGAACTCCTCTCCCTTTCTTTTTCTTCATCTTTCTTGAATTTTCTAAAGTTGGAAATGATAAATTGTGCCTTGTTTTTCCACCGCTTATGTATATATATTTAAGCACATGCACATGGCCGGTCATGTGCCATCTATTTTTCCTCCAATTTTCTCAAATTTTCTAGAATTTTCCTTAAGTTATAAAAGATGAATATTAGTCTTGCTTCATGACTTGTACCCACATGTACATATGCTTGGCTCCCACAAATGTGTAGTGTACACATGTGCCATCTCATGGCATGAAAATATTGGCCAAGTTAGGGTGGGGCCCACGGCCACTTTGGCCATTTGGCCACTTCATGAAATATTTTGTTTCCACTCTTAGCCCTTAATTTTTCCTTATTCCAAATTTATCCTTAATGCTCCATACCAATAAATGATGAACATACAACTTATGCATTCTTAACAAAACCGAAAAAATATCACCTTGTCCTTAACTTTCCGCCATTAACTCGGAATATCCAAATGTACAAAATGCGAGGTATAACAGGAATACTCTTCTTGCACCCAAAACCCTAGTTCACTTCCCTTGAGATTTCTTAGCTTGGATGAACTTTGATGAACTTCATACACTTGATTCACTTGAATTCTTGATATTGATCTTTGATTTCCTTTGTTTTCTTGTGGATGAAGAGTAGAGAGAGTTCTAGAGGATTCTAGAGAGAAGTGGAGTGAAAATAAAATGAATTAATGAACTTGGGTCTCCTTTTTAATAACTCAAAATCTGATCCGTCGGGCAATTATACGGACACTTATACGGTTCGTATAAACTTATACGGTCCGTATAAGTGACCGTGAAATGGACCTTTCAACATCTCTTCTCTGTAACCATTATACGGCCCATTATACGGTCCGTATAAATTTATACGGTCCGTATAAGTGACCGTATAATCCCACCAGTGAGGGACCTTCACTGTGATGGTTCTGCGGTCCATTATACGGATCGTATAATATTATACGGACCGCATAATCGACCGTATAACCCATCAGTTCACTGATCTTATTCTCGTCACTTCGTTTGATCTCCGATCCTTATGGAACCTTCTTATAGCACTTCATTAACAATATAAGGGGCGTCCTAACTCTTCTCCAAAACATCATTAGAACGTCATTAACTCGATACTCAAAATTCTTGTCCGACACACAACATATGACTCGTTTTCCTTAACAACTTTCTTTCCTTACCTTATATGCCTTTGAAATCTCGCTTAGGGTCATCAAATGCTATTTATTACTTATCAAAACACCGTATACGTCATACCCTTCGTCAATCTATTCACTATAAGGTAACGGGGAATTTCTGAGGTGTAACATTCTTCCCCCCTTTTGAAACATTCGTCCTCAAATGTTAAGTTATCGGGGATTCTATAAAAATTTCGCCAGAGTTTCCCCTGTAATTTGGCACTACCAACCTGTCACAACAACCCATAATAACATTGCCTCATAGGGCCATAACACAATAGCATTATAAACTGGCCACACACGACTCATATGTATAAAAAGAAAACATACATACCTCATAATATCGATGTCTCATCATGAATCCCTTCCGAGGACTGAAATAAATGTAGATATGTGGATTTCATCTTCTCTTTCGCTTCCCAAGTCATCTCTTCTCGGTTGTTATTTCGCCATAAGACTTTGACTGAGGCCACTTCCTTGTTTCGAAGTCTTCGCACTTGCCTGTCTAAGATGGCAATAGGCACTTCTTCATAAACTAGCTTTTTTGTCACCTGTACATCATCTATTGGAGCAATCTTCGTAGGATCTCCAACACATTTGCGGAGCATTGAGACATGGAAAACTGGATGGACTAATTCAAGTTCCGGAGGCAAGTCCAATTCATAAGCTACTTGACCCACCTTGTGGATGATCTTATAGGGTCCGATATATCGAGGACTTAACTTTCCTTTCTTACCAAATCTCATCACACCTTTCATTGGCGACACCTTCAAAAATACCCAATCATCAACTTGAAATTCTAAGTCTCACCGGCGATTGTCCGCGTAAGATTTTTGGCGGCTTTGGGCTATCAACAATCGATCCGGATCACCTTGAATTTTTCTACGGCTTGTTGAATCAACTCAGGGCCTATTAACTGTACTTCTCCTATTTCAAACCATCCAATTGGAGATCTGCACTTCCTCCCATATAAATCTTCATACGGAGCTATTTGGATGCTAGAATGGTAACTATTATTATATGCAAACTAAATTAGGGGTAAGTGATCATCCCAACTACCACCAAAATCCAGCACGCATGCTCGTAGCATATCCTCCAAGGTCTGAATAGTACGTTCGGCCTGCCCATCAGTTTGTGAATGAAATGCCGTGCTGAGCCTTACTTGAGTACCCAAACCTTCTTGGAAAGATTTCCAAAACTTAGCTGTAAATTGTGCCCCTCTATCGGTAATGATAGATATCTGAACACCATGAAGTCTCACAATCTCCTTGATATACAACCTTGCGTAATCTTCTGCTGAGTGTGTGGTCCTGACTGGAAGAAAATGAGCTGCTTTCGTGAGTCTGTCCACGATCACCCATATGGAATCATACTTGCCTCGAGAACGAGGTAATCCCACAATGAAATCCATATTGATCACTTCCCATTTTCAAGTAGGAATTTCCATTGCTTGCAATAATCCTCTTGGCCTTTGATGCTCAATTTTCACTTGCTGGCAATTTGGACATTGAGCTACAGACTCTGCTATATCTCTCTTCATGCCATCCCACCAATATATCAACTTGAGATCATGATACATCTTTGTCGCTCTTGGATGAATAGAGTACCGAGAATAATGAGCTTCTTCTAGAATTCGACGACACAATTCTGCAACACTCGGAACACATAGCCTGCCTCGGTATCTAAGAATTCCATCCATAGAAATTTCAAATGGAGACTTTTCTTTTTCATGAAATGTATCTCTATAATGGTTCAACTGAGGATCTTCATATTGCCGCTCTTTTACTTCCATATTCAAGGACGAAACTGTGGGGTTATTAACACTAACTCCTGCATCACCTGAATCAATTAGACGTACTCCAAGATTAGCTAGCTGGTGGAGCTCATGAATCAATTCTTTCTTCTCCAAAGGAACTTCGCATAGGCTGCCCATTGATCGGCGGCTAAGCGCATCAGCTACTACATTTGCCTTTCCGGGGTGGTATAAAATATTCACATCATAATCTTTCAATAATTCTAACCACCGCCGCTGCCGCAGATTCAACTCCTTCTGTTTGAAAATGTATTGAAGACTCTTGTGATCTGTATAGATATCAACGTTCACACCATACAAGTAATGTCTCCATATCTTTAATGCATGAATAACTGCAGCCAATTCGAGATCATGAGTTGGGTAGTTCTTTTCGTGTTTCCGCAGCTGCCTCGAAGCATAAGCAATGACTTTACCATACTGCATCAATACACACCCTAACCCAATGCCAGAAGCATCACAATACATCACATAACCATCTGGACCTTCTAGAAGTGTTAACTGGAGCTGAAGTTAATCTGTCCTTCAATTCTTGGAAACTACGCTCACAAGCATCATTCCACTGAAATTTAGCTGACTTCTAGGTTAATTTCATCAATGGGGCTGAAATAGATGAAAAGCCCTCTACGAGCCTTCTATAATAACTTGCCAATCCCAGAAAATTACGAACTTCTGTAGGTGTCGTAGGCCTTGGCCAAGTCTTCACAGCTTCAATTTTCTGAGTGTCAACTCGAATGCCATCATCTGAAATAACATGACCCAAGAATGTCATAGAATTTAGCCAAAACTCGCACTTTGAAAATTTAGCATACAATTCTCGAGTTCAAAGAATTCCAAGAACAATACGTAAATGATTGGCATGTTCTGATTCTGTGCGACAGTACACCAGAATATCATCAATGAATACTATTACGAATAGATCCAAGAGAGACCTGAATACATTATTCATTAAATTCATGAACACTGCCGGGGCATTAGTTAGCCCAAATGACATCACCCAAAATTCATAATGGCCATTGTCACGACCCAACCCCGTGGGCCGTGACTGGTGTCCTACTTGGACACCCATACGTACCTACCTAACAGATCCGACATACCAAATTGCTAATCCGCTTAACGTACATAAATTCATACCGATATAAGGTGCGTCGCACCAACATACATATATGTACATACATACTGAAACTTGTACAGAAGCCGTTAGGCTATTATATCGTACAAAGTCGCAAACTCGCACATACTTACCGAACGGTGACAACCCATATCCCACAAACATGTCTACGGTGCCTCTAACATACGAACGAGAATCGAAGACGGACGGAGGCCCCGCCGTACCCAAATGATCATATATATACGTAACATAGATACAACGAAACTATATACCAAAAGTATCGGCTCGGATCAAAGGGAGCTCTCCAAAACGACCGATGACCTAAACGCGGCGGCGTATCACGCGGCGCGTCCGTACCGCGGGCATGTAACACGCCCCCCGAGAAGCAAGGGGGTCGCACGAAGATGTACCGAGTATGTAAAGCGGAAACATAACATACATAATTAAAATAACCGAGTCGTATATGTAAAATCGTAACGGACGAAAATGCAGAAATAGGGCGGACAGAATCGGATTCGTAGCGGAGTCAGACTTACAGAATGTACAGACGCGTAATCATAAGCAGAGTCAGACTTACAGAGCGTACAGACAGAATCTTAGTATGTTAGATTTAGAAATTTCGGCTGACGGAGGCACAATGCGGATCGAGAGATACGGGGGGTGTGACGGACGGACTTTCGGACAAAACCCGGATCTCAAATATATGTCGACGGAATCGTAGTCCGAATCGGACGTACGGTAACTATAACGTACGAGTCATGCATGCGTAGTTATAATCATATACGTACGTACATACCAGATATCAAATCTCAATCACATACGGACGTATCCGCCCTTTAATAAGGGACGCGTACGAACCCGCCCTCGTAGTACGGGACGCGGTGGACGAACGAGTAATCGGATCAAATGCCATCCGGCCGCCATCCCCATAATATCACGTAATCGATCATAACCGATCATATCGGATACGACAGATCCCGGCCCGCACAATCCGAGGGACGCGGTGAACAATGCAGCGGTGGAAGTGCACGATTACGAACCGGCCCGGCGCGATGAAGGAAGCATTGAGGCATCCACGAAACGGTACAAATGAGAAACCATATGCATACAGACCGACATACAGACTTAATAGAACTGAAATAGTTCAGAAAACAGATCAGATCAGAATAGTCGGATTATATCGGAACAAAATGTTCAGAATCGTTACGGATGTCGAATAATATTGATTCGTAAAGACGGTCAAATTACTTATTAGTCGGCGGACGAACATAATTAAGAGTTACCTATGAAGAACGAGATTTAAATAGCTCAATTTGAGTCATACCGGGAGTATCAGGGTTTTGTGGGCCCACCTCGGACCCAACCATGGTGAAATACGTAAAGTATGGATAATAATCCTTAGGGAGTCGTCCATAACCATCTTAGAGTGTTTCGACTCCATTTATGGAAGTTATGCATAGACAGGCAGTTTTGCCGACAAAGGAAAGGTAAACAGTTCAATCTTACTGAACGATTTTGGGCTATTTTCAGTCTCGAATTCCGAGAAGCAGAAGTACAATCGAGGCTCGCTTCCAAGCCTGTTAGACTCAGAACATGCCAAAGAATAAAGGGCAAGGCTTTACATACCTCAATTACGCCTTATGCTCGCTTGGCTTCACTTCCAATTTCGTCGCGAAATGCGAAATGGTCACTCTTACCGATTACTATTCATGCAAGTTAACATTTCAACTTTGGTTAAGCATTTGGCTACCGAAATTTTGGCAGCACCTCCTCTCGTAAATATGACACCCCCGAGATTCAACTCGGCTCAAAACAACCAACAATAAGCCAACAACATCACCAACAACAACAACAATCAACACAATATGCCTACTTTCCAACATAATGCCATAATTCTCATTTCAACTTCATACTTCCAATTCAATCTCAACATATTAATCGAGATCATTACAAATTCTATTCGGAAACATATCATAACATTTCTACCACGTATATACAAGATATACATAAAATATACAAAGCATGCGAACTTTCCACCAAAACCACAATTTATCCAATTCCTCCAATCTTTAACATACAAGTTCATAACACATTTCCATCATCCAAATTCATCAACCTTATTCATATTCTATGCCTTAAACACTTCATTCCCATCATTTCATAAATTCATACCAAATCAACATAAACTTCCATATTCCATTTTCATACAAACTTACATCATTTTTTTCTATACTTACAATACAAGGATCATAACTACACAACTAACATATCAAACAAAGCAATTCATCTTCATTTCAATTTTTCTCATGGCTCACGGCCAACATCCTATTTTTCCAACTTCCATCAATTCATTCTACTTTCATTTTCAACATGAATTTCATCATAACCACAACTAAAATACAACATAAAATCCAACACATCTTCCATACACAACCATGCACATACACGGCCACAACACACTCACACACATGCACGGCTAACACATACCCAAACACAATTCCATGATTTCCATACCATTCCACTTATTCTAACATCCATAAACCTTCCATAACATAATAAAAGCATGAAATCCTTACCTTTCCAATTTCTTCCACTTGCCAAAAGAAGCTCTTCTTGCCTTAAAAATTATACCAACTTGGAGAGCATCTTGAACTTAGTAGAAATATAGGAAAATCACAATTTTTGGACCAAGGATTTAGCTCCAAGAATTTTTCTTCTTTTTCTTTCTCTCTTTTCTCTCTTGGCCGTGCACTCTCCTCTCTCTTTCTTTTCTTGTTCTTTCTTTGTTTTTCTTGAAGATTCTTGAAAACTTATCCCTTAATATAATTAGTCACATGACTAATTGGTGGACATGGGCCAAGCATGGCATGGCCGGCCACCCTCCAAAGTTGGGCCTCATTTTTCATCTTTTTTTTTTTTTGAGCCCAATTCATTAAAATCTCGTTTTGAAATTTCCGAAACACAATTTCCAAAATTCCAACTTTGCCCTTACTCCCTTTCCAACGTTTCCGCATTCAAGCTTCCATATTCGCCACACCCCTACTAAGAAAAATTCAAACATGGCCTCCTTTCTCATAAATCACAATTATTTCGAATTTTCCGATTGTGCAAAAAGGCGGGATATAACAGCCATATCTCGTTCTGAAAGCTGTCTTGGGGATATCTTCTTCCCTAACTCTCACTTGATGATAGCCCGACCTCAGGTCTATTTTAGAAAACCACTTGGCGCCCTGTAATTGATCAAATAAATCATCAATTCTTGGAAGAGGATATTTGTTCTTTATTGTCACCTTATTCAGCTGTCTATAACCGATGCACATTTGTAGGGAGCCATCTTTCTTTCTTATAAATAGGACAGGTGCTCTCCTTTTTAATAACTCAAAATCTGATCCGTCGGGCAATTATACGGACACTTATACGGTCCGTATAAACTTATACGGTCCATATAAGTGACCGTGAAATAGACCTCTTAACATCTCTTCTTTGTAACCATTATACGGTCCATTATACGGTTCGTATAAATTTATACGGTCCGTATAAGTGACCGTATAATCCCACCAGTGAGGGACCTTCACTGTGATGGTTCTGCGGTCCATTATACGGACCGTATAACATTATATGGACCGTATAATCGACCGTATAACCCATCAGTTCACTGATCTTATTCTCGTCACTTCGTTTGATCTCCGATCCTTATGGAACCTGTCACACCCTAATTTTCGATAGGGCATGATGGGCACCCGACCCTTACTTAGGGCCGAGCGAACCCGATGATTCTCGTGATACACATAATCTTACTGGGCCCTTATATCATGAAAGGAATGCATAAAGAAAGTTTTTCAAGAACAACATACTATTCATCTTTCTCAAATCAGGTAAAATCGGTAAACATATGAAATCTGCAACAAAATGCATAATGACACATCGGCTTACATAGCCGTTTACAAAACGACTTATCATACACTCGACTGCGTCCGCAAAGTCTCTAACATAACCCAAGATACCACAACACGGATACTCCGACTCGGCAAGAAAGACTCCGGGAAGAAACGGGGCTCGCAATCCGGTTGGAACATCTTCTACTCATCCGCATACACCCGCGTGGCATGAAACGCACCCCGAAGAAAGCGGGGTCGGTGACGGAATATGTACCGAGCATGTAAAGCATGAAACACGAAACGAATCATACTGAGATAAGAAGTATAGGAAAATCATGAGGTTTGCCTTGAAACATAAATCATGCGTGTCAATATCATATCAAATTCATTATGAAACTGAGAAACATAATTAGAAAATCATCTTGTACATATGCATAGATATAACGTGCCCCGGCCCTCTAGTAAGGGACACGGTAAGTAAAATCATCATATACATGTACATATATATATATACCGTACCCGGCCCTCTAGTGAGGGACTCGATGAAGTAATCATCATAGCATCATGTCATTATATGCATCATGTCATCATATATATATATATACCGTACCCCTACAGTGAGGGACTCGGTAAATAGAATCATCATATGCCATCCTGGCCGCCGTCCCCACATCATCACATCATCATGTCATCACATCATCATATCATCATATATATATACCGTACCCGACCCTCTAGTGAGGGACTCGGTGAACAATGCAGTGGAGTGTGCACGAATACGTACCCGGCCCGGGACTCGGTGAAAGACATATTGAGCTTTGCACGAGCAGAGTAGTGAGAAACCATATGCATATAAATCATCATCACGGCTCAATGGATACGTAAGTAGTCGACGCTCGAGAGTTAAAACGGTAATCATGTTAAGTTCTTTCAAAAAAAAAGTCGTTAGGACTATACAAAAGAAAATCTCGGGGGACCACGGATATGCATCAACCAATCCGGGCCCGCCCATGAAAGTTAGAGTCATTATACGTTATAGGATCATTTGCGGACATATCAAAGAAATCCGGTTCCGTCTATGAAAGTTACGGACATTTTTCAACATAAAAATCCTCTTGGAGCAAAACTCTTTTACAACATTTGAAATCCAATCATACAAAAGACGTAAGGTCCATAATTCTACTACATTAAGAACGCCAACATTAAGAAGCAAATAAAAATCGTAAACATGCTCGGAACTTAAGAATGGAGTTAATCCCAAGGCACATATCATGTCATATCTTACTTACGTCTAAGACATGCCAAAAGAAGGAAGGAGTAAGATTTACATACCTTGTCCGCTCCCCTAAGCTAATCCAAACTAAGTCTCGGCTTCCCAAAATCTACAACAACATCATTAAATACTAACATTAGCTACGAGCACTTAGGAATTCAATCCCGGTCGGCACTTAATTCTACGTAAATTTGGGCAAAGCATTTCCCCCGTTTATATGCCTAGCTCGAATTCTCAATTCAAGAACCAACAACATCAACAACAATACCAATAGTATTAACATCATTTCCAATACCGACGTATGCCATAAAACGACCGCATTAATCGTTTTCTAAATTTCTCAACCAACCAAATTTGCGATATAACTATTTAATAATTTTATTTCCGTAAAGGAGTCGGACTTCATATGAACAACATCAATAACAACAGCCTTCACATTTTACAAGTTAAATACATTTATTTTCATCCAAAATTCTCTTCAAATCGCCTTCCATAATTCACAACACCAATAAACGAATTTATCAGGCTATTCCCTCCGTGCTAATCCGTTAAAATTTTAAATAAACTCGTTAACAATGAAAAGGAACCGTATTCATACCTTAAGCATGCAGCCCCCACGTTATCATTCTTCTCCTTGGTTGATTTGTAGCTCAAATTAAAGACAACGCAGCGTACAACACTTTTCTCTTCATGGGCTTCGGAATTCGGGGCTCAGAATTCGATCAAAATTGGTTTTTCTTCTCTCCAAGGCTCTTCTTTCTCTCTTTCCAGAATTTTCTGGTGTTCTTGGTCTGAAAAATGAGAGGAAAAGGCTGAAATTTCACTTAAATAGGCATGGGTCATGGGCCTAACCCGATTGGGCCCGGTTTGGGCCTAGCCCACTGACCTTTCTGTCTTAAAACGTCCATATCTCCTTATCCCGATGTCATCTATGGGCCCACGACCTATGGTTGGAAATATAATTCAATTATCTACAACTTCTATCTTTAGTATTTTTCCAAATTCCAAACTTATAATACCGTTTCTGCCCCTCGAAGTCAGATCACCCGAAAACGTTACTTAAAAATATTTGTTTGGAGGACTTCTACTTTGATTTGGCTCAAGGGTCCTTCTTGAGTTATGTTTAACTTCACATATGTGATTCATATAAATTGTCGCATGTCCCAAAAAAATCTCAATGTGTGGGCCCCACCTCAGCTTGCGAATAATCCGACGTACACAAATACGAAATATAATACTGTCAACGTGAGTTTAAAAGTCTCTACTTCGCCTCCCAGAATAGTCTTGTCCTTAACTTATCATGGTTAACTCGGATTGTCCCGATGTACGAAATACGGGATATAGCAGAACCTTCTTATAGCACTTCATTAACAATCTAAGGAACGTCCTAACTCTTCTCCAAAACATCATTAGAACGTCATTAACTCGATACTCGAAATTCTTGTCCGACACACAACATATGACTCGTTTTCCTTAACAACTTTCTTTCCTTACCTTATATGCCTTTGAAATCTCGTTTAGGGTCATCAAATGCTATTTCTTACTTATCAAAACACCGTATACGTCATGCCCTTCGTCAGTCTATTCACTATATGCTAACGGGGAATTTCTGAGGTGTAACAGAGGCTTGGTGAACTCGAAGCCACTATATGTCAACTCCGGAGGGAGCTTGACTCGGTCAAGACTGATGCTGTGAACATGGCCGAGAGGCATTGGCTGCTTGAATCCGAGAGTGCTAAGTATAAGGAGAGGATGAGGGTATTCGAGTAAAAAGCCGAGGATAGGGCCTGGATATGCGACGAGCTGAAAATCGCACTCGAGAAAACAACCGAGGCTAATGACCTTCTCAAAGCCGAGCTCGAGTCGGCCACTCAAATCCAAAGAAACCTCGATGAAGAGAGAGATGAATTAGTGGCCAAGGCCCGGCCTGTGGCCGAGGCCGATTTGGCAGAAGCCCTTAGGAGTGTGAAGGCTGCCGAGGCTCATACCACGATTGCGGTGGAGTATGAACGGTGGAAGTCTCGGAGGGCCACCCTTGAGCAAGCCGAACATGGTTTTGCGGATCTTCCGACCCTGATACTTGAAGCTAAAAGGACCGAGAAAAAAGCTAAGAGAGCCCTCGATACTGATTTCGAAGATTCCGAGCGAACAGTATCCGAGCATTCTGGATCCAGCTGCACCGGATAGATCAGGGCCTGCACTTAGCCTTTATTTTGTCTTTGCCTTTTTGGCTTGATTTTTGTTTTTCAACTTCGTAGGAATTTCAGGTGTAAAAAACCTTACATATATGGAATGTGCATTTTTCTTGTTGATTTTCTTTATTCTTTAATCTGTGTTTATTATGACTTTTGCTCGGAGCCATTTTTTCGGATTATGCCTCGTTATCGGCTTTTCACTTCGTCCGGTATAATTTGTCCGGGGATTTGATCAAGTGATTTGCCCATGAGACTTAATTATGCTTTGTGAATTCAGACGTCTCCGAATCACATTAGGCATTTTTAGGGTCGATATTTTTCGACAGTTCACTTATCGTGGATTAGGTTCAGACACCTGAATCCCGACCTTAGCAGATTCTGATATAGCAATCCCCATTCGAGGGTGTTAAAGATTTTGGCTTGGTTCAACGTGACCTTGCCTTTGTCGAATTTCGACTGTAGTCCCCGGTGTAGGGTATCTGGATAAAGCGAATACGGTGGTAATCACCGGGGGGTGTTTATCAAGAAAACATATCCAAAATGCAACAATCTGAATTTTCAATAATCTTTGTATTGCAAGCATTTGCACGTACATGATATGAGGGCTTCGTTCGTTTCCTTCTGTTTTTGCCGTAGCAAATACTAGGTGGACACGATTCATTCTGATCGTTTGGTCCTTACATCGAAACCTAATAAAGAAGGTCCAGTTTTGGACGAAGGTGAAACAAAAATTTGAGGACCTAACGGCGTTCTGCTTTGTTGAGCTGCTTCGTTTTCTGTTTACCGTGGTAAGCCTCGATGTGGGTATAGTAGTCCCCTAGTGTTTATCCGAGCTGCATGATCGGGTAAGCACTATCCAGTCCCACTCGTAGGGTGTACCCCCGAATTTTCGGACACTTAACTTTGTTTTTATCAAGCAACACGTTGTACTTGTTGCCTCATTAAAAACCTTGTCGGAAAACCCATTTTGGAACAAAACCGTACTAAGGAAAAAAGTGCAACACGTGTTTTTAGACCTAACACCTAGCTTCATCCGGTACTTGAATTCCTACGAAAAAGGAAGATGAGCAAAATATAACACAAGGGCAAGTGTCCATACCTTAGCAGTAGTATCTCTTCAAATGTGCCACGTTCCAGTTATTGTGTAACCGTTGTCCATCCATGGATTCCAGCTGATACGACCCTTTACCCGTTATTCCGGTTATCTTGTACGACCCTTCCCAGTTTGGAACCAACTTACCATCGTTGGGATTCTTGGTGTTCAAAGTAACTTTCCGAAGCACCAAGTCCCCAACTTGGAAATATCGAAAATTGGCCCTCCGGTTGTAGTACCTTTCTATTCTCTGTTTCTGGGCTGCAATTCGGACCAACGCATTTTCGCGAAGTTCATCCATGAGGTCGATTTTTATGGCCATGGCCTCCTCATTTGATTCACC
The DNA here is from genome assembly GCF_029784015.1 of Lycium ferocissimum. NCBI lineage: Eukaryota > Viridiplantae > Streptophyta > Magnoliopsida > Solanales > Solanaceae > Lycium > Lycium ferocissimum. The sequence goes on from NC_081353.1 coordinate 63,600,980, forward strand.
GGTGGCGTATCTGAACCGGAGACTCGGTTCGCCAACTTCTACGGGGATGAGGGCTTCAGCCCTGTAGACCAACGAGAAAGGTGTTTCTCCCGTGCTTGATTTTGTTGTGGTTCTATAAGCCCACAATACCTCCGGGAGCACCTCCCTCCAATGATGTTTCAATGTTTCAAGTCTTTTCCTTAGATTTTGAATGATTATTTTATTTGTGGATTCTGCCTGTCCGTTTGCACTCGGGTGATATGGAGTTGATACAATTTTCTTGATCTTTAACCCCTCGAGGAAATTATTGACTTTGCTGCCAACGAACTGAGGACCGTTATCACAAGTTATCTCGGTCGGGATGCCGAAACGACAGATAATGTGGTCCCATATGAAGTCAATAACTTCCTTTTCCCTAATCTTTTCGAAGGCCTGCGCTTCAACCCATTTAGAGAAATAGCCAGTCATAAATAAAATAAAACGGGCCTTACCTGGTGCCCGTGGTAGTGGACCAACAATATCCATTCCCCACTTCATGGAGGGCCAAGGTGACATTACCGAGTGTAGCAACTCCCCCGGTTGATGAATCATTGGGGCATGTCTTTGACACCCATCACATTTCTGGACAAAATTCTTCGAATATTCCTCCATCCGGTTCCAATAATAACCGGCTCTGATAATTTCTCGGACTAGTGCTTCTACACCGGAGTGGTTTCCACAGGTCCCCTCGTGGACTTCTCTCATAACATACTCGGTTTCTCCGGGACCCAAACATTTGGCCAAGGGCCCGAAGAAAGACCGTCGATACAATTGGCCGTCCACTAAGCAGAATCGTGCTACTTTTGTCCTCAATGACCGTGGTTCTTTTGGGTCACTCGGGAGCTTTCCATCCTGCAAGTAGTCGACGTACTTATTGTGCCAATCCCATGTTAGATCCATCATGTTTATTTCAGCATGCCCGGTTTCTATCACCGAATTCTATTAGCTGTACCATAGTGCCGGGGTTAATTTCTTCCCCTTCGATTGAAGAGCCCAAATTAGCCAATGCATCGGCTTCGCTGTTCTGTTCCCTGGGTACATGCTGCATGGTCCATTCTTTAAACCGGTGCAGTATCACTTGAATTCTTTCCAGATACCTTTGCATTCATTCGTCCTTGACCTCGAAGACACCATTCACCTGGTTAACGACCAAGAGAGAGTCGCATTTTGCTTCGATTATTTCAGCCCCCATACTCCGAGCTAATTCCAAACCTGCAATCATAGCCTCATACTCGGCTTCATTGTTAGTCAATTTAATAGTTCTAATGGATTGTTGAATGGCATCCCCGGCGGGTGTTCTAAGGACGATTCCTAGCCCGGAACCTCTGAGGTTCGAGGCCCCGTCCGTGTGTAATCACCAAATACCCGAAGCTCTTCCCGAGGTCAGCAGGAGTTCTTTCTCAACCTAGGGGACCATGGCCAGGGTGAAATCTGCCACGAAATCGGCCAAAATTTGGGACTTAATGGCCGTCCGAGGCTTAAATTTGATATCATATCCACTAATCTCTACGGCTCATTTAGTTAGTCTACCCGATAATTCCGGTTTATGCATGATGTTCTTTAGAGGGTAAGTAGTCACTACGCATATCGGATGGCATTAGAAGTAGGGTTTGAATTTTCTAGAAGCACTTACCAATGCCAATGCTAATTTTTCAAGGTGGGGATAACGGGTCTCCACATCCCCTAAAGTTCTACTCACATAATATATAGGGAATTGCGTACCTGATTCTTTTCGGACCAAAACACCACTTACTGCTACCTCGGATACGGCAAGGTAGAGAAACAAATGTTCGTTCGCTTTCGGTGTGTGCAGTAGAGGTGGGCTGGACAAGTACCTTTTCAACTCTTGCAATGCTTTTTGGCATTCCGGCGTCCAAACAAAGTCATTCTTCTTCCTTAATAAGGAGAAGAAATAGTGGCTTTTATCCGAAGACCTCGATATGAGCCGACTCAGCGCTGCTATTCTTTCAGTGAGTCTTTGCACTCCTTTGACGTTATTTACCACCTCAATATCCTAGATTACTTTGATCTTATCCGGGTTAATTTCAATCCCTCGGTTGGACACCATGAAACCCAAGAACTTGCCCTACCGGACACCGAAGGCACCTTTCTCCGGGTTAAGCTTCATGTTATATTTACGGAGCACATCGAAGGTTTCCTGCAAATATTTTGAATGGTTCTCTGTTTCCAGGGACTTGACAACCATGTCATCAATATAAACTTCCATTGTTTTTCCTAGCTGTTCTTCGAACATCCCATTAACTAGGTGTTGGTAAGTTGTATAGGCATTTTTTAATCCAAAGGGTATGACATTGTAACAGTAAGTCCCGTACTGGGTAATAAAGGATGTTTTCTCTTGATCCTCTGGGTGCATCCGGATTTGGTTATACCCGGAGTAAGCGTCGAGAAAACTCAACATCTTATGCCCGGCCGTCGTATCGATCATTCTATCGATGTGTGGCATCGAAAATGAATCCTTCGGGCATACTTTGTTTAAATTCTTGTAATCAATGCACATTCTAAATTTATTACCTTTTTTTTCGGCACCACTGCTGGTGCTTGACCAATCCGGGTATTTTACCTCCCGAATAGAGCCTATTTTCAAAAGCTTTGTTACCTCATCCTTTACGAAGGCATGTTTCGAATCTGCCATAGGCCTTCGCTTCTGTTTCACCGGGGGAAATCTCCCGTTGAGGCTGAGCTTGTGAGTTGTTACATCCGGTGGCACACCTGTCATATCTATATGGGACCATGCGAAGCAATCAGTATTAGTTTGAAAAAACTTAATTAACTTGTTGTTACATCCCGTATTTTGAGCGACGAGACGATTCGGGTTAACTATGAAAAGTTAGGATTAAGACCATTCCGGGGTACGAAGTCGGGACGTGTGACCTTCG